>NW_012102798.1:1780955-1784637 GCF_000951045.1 Mandrillus leucophaeus
AAAAAGGATTATAATGTTATACTGTGAACAATTATATGCCCACAAATTAGATAGCCTAAATGAAAAGAATGAATTCCTAGTAAGACACAAACCATCAAGACTGACTCAAGAAGGCATAGAAAATCAGAATATAACTATAAAGAGTAAAGAAATTGAATTAGCAATAAAAGAGAAAGCCCAGGACCATATATTTATCCTGGCGAATTGTACCAACGTTTTAAAGAAGAATTAATAACATTTTCTCAATACCACTTTAAAAAAATAGAAGAGGAGAGAACACCTCTCAATTCATTCTATGACACCAGTATTACACTGACACAAAAGCAAGACAAAAACACCACAAGAACAGAAATCAAAAGACTAATATCTCTCATGAATATAGAAATAAAAGTCCAAAACAAAATATAAGCTAACTAAATTTAGAAACATATAAAAATTCTTATATACCGTGACCAGGTAGGATTTATCCCAGGAATGCAAGGTTGATTGAGCATATTGAAAACGAATCATTGTAATACACCATATGAATACAGTAAAGGGAAAACATATGTTCATCTCAATAGATGAAGAAAAAGTGTTTTACAAAATGCAACATTCTTTCTTGATAAAAAACATTCAACAAGGTAGGAATAAAAAGAAACATCATCAACTTGATAACGGGCATATAAAAATCTACAGCTAATATACTTAATGGTGAAGGACTAAAGCTTTCCCCTAAGACCAAGAAGACAAAGATTTCTATTCTTGCCACTTCTGTTCCTCATTGCACTGCAGGTTCTAGTCATGGCCATTATACAACAACAATGACAACAACAACAAAATAGAAGACATCCAGAATGGAAAAAAGTAAAACAATATCTGTTCACAGATTACATGACCATGTGTATAGAAAAACCTTATGAAATCCAAAAAAATATCATTAGAGTTCAGCAATGTTAGGAGATACAAGATACGTATATAAAAATAAATGTTATGTCTATATACTCACAATGAAAATTGCAAAATAATTTAAAGAAACATTTTCATTTTCAATATCACCAAAAATAATAAAATACTTAGGAATACATTTTTTAAGTTGCAAAACTTGTACATGGAAAACTAGAAAACATCACTGAAGGAAATTAAGAAGACCTAAATGAATAGACAGTCCATGCTCATGAGTCAAAAGACTTAATATTTTCAAGATGGCAATATGTCCTAAATTGATCTACAACTTCAATGTAATCCCTATCAAAATCCTCCCTGCCTTTTTTACAAAAATTGAGGAGCTGATTTTAAAATTCATGTGGAAATGACAAGGATTTCAAATAGCCAAAATAATCGTGAAAAAGAACAGCTGGAGGAGTGACACTTCCTGATTTCAAAAATTATTACAAAGCCACAGTAGCCAATTCTGCATGGCATTTCCATAAGGACAGACATGTAGATCAATGGAATGGAATTGACAGTTCAGAAAGAAACCAATGTAACTACGGTCAATTGATTTTCAGCAAGGGCACAAAAGCCATCCAATGAGGAAAGACTAGTCTTTACAACATATGGTACTGGCACAGCTGGATATCTACATGTAAAAGAAAGAATTTGGACTCCTACCTCACCTCACCTTACACATATAGAAAAATTAACTCAAAATGGATCAAAGACCTGAATGTAAGTGTAAACTATAACTCTAACCCTTAGAAGAAAACTTAGGTTTAAACATTTGTGACCTTGCATAAGGCAATGGTTTCTTAGATAAGACACCAAAAACACAATGGCAAAAAAAAAAGTGAATAGAACTTCATCAAAATTTTTAAAATTTTGCTTCAAATGACAATCAGGAAACAGAAAAGACAATGCACAGAGTGGGGGGAAAATATTTGCAAATAATAACATTTTTAAGGATGCAGTATCCAGAATATATAAGGAACTCTTACAACTCAACACAAAAAGACAAATGGCTTAATTTAAAAATGGGCAAAAAACTTAAAACATTTCTCCATAACGGATAAGACTGGCCAATACATGCATTAAAACATGTGAAAAATCTTTAGCTTAATAGCTAAATGCAAACAAAATCACCATGACATACCACTTTATATCCACTAGGCTAGCTATAAGAAAAAAGTATGGAAAATAAAATGTTGATGAGGATGTGGAGAAACTGGAAAATTTCTATATTGTTGTTGGAGAAGACTTTAGCAGTTCTTCATAATGTTAAACATAGAGGTACCATATGACTCAGCAATTTCACTCCCAGGTATATACCCAGAAGAAATAAAAACATATTTCCACAAAAATACTTGTATGAAAATGTTTATAGCAGCATTATTCATAATAGCCAAAGACTAGAAATGACCTAAATGTTCATCAACTGATAAATAGGTAAACAAAATGTAGTATGTTCATGCAATGGAATATTATTCAGTCACAAAAAGAATTGAATTTCTGAGAGAAGCTACAATATGAATAAGTCTTGAAAAGATTATTCTAAATGACAGAAGCCAAATAAAGGTCACATATTCTATAATTTCACTTACATGAGATGTCCAGAATGTCAAATCCACAGAGGAAAAAAGTAGATCAGTGGTAGGAAGGGGTTTGGGCAAGGGGAGTAAGAAATGGGGAGTGAATGCTAATGGGCATGAGATTTCTCTTTGAGTAGATGAAAATGCTCCAGAGTTGGATAATGGTGATTGTTGTCAAACCTTGTGACTATACTAGATGTTGCTGAATTGTAACTTTAAAAGGATAAATTTTATGATATACAAATTATATTTCAAAAATCTGGAGAATAAAAAGTATTACTTATAGTTGGGCCATTCAATATGGCAGCAACTAGTGACGTATAGCTAATGAGCACCTGAAATGTCACTGGTCAGAATTATGATGTGCTGTAAATGCAGAATACATATCACATTTCAAATAAGGTAAAATATCTCATTAACAAATTTAATATTGATTACATGTTGAAATGATGGCATTGAAAGTCCAGGACCAGATGGATTCAGAGCCGAATTCTACCAGAGGTACCAGGAGGAGGTGGTACCATTCCTTCTGAAATTATTCCAATCAATAGAAAAAGAGGGAATCCTCCCTATCTCATTTTATAAGGCCAATATCATCCTGATACCAAAGCCTGGCAGAGACACAACAAAAAAAGATAATTTTAGACCAATATCCGTGATGAACATTGATGCAAAAATCCGCAATAAAATACTGGCAAACCGAATCCAACAGCACATCAAAAAGCTTATCCACCATGATCAAATGGGCTTCATCCCTGGGATGCAAGGCTGGTTCAACATATGCAAATCAATAAATGTAATCCAGCATATAAACAGAATCAAAGACAAAAACCACATGATTAGCTCAATAGATGCAGAAAAGGCCTTTGACAAAATTCAACAGCCCTTCATGCTAAGAACTCTCAATAAATTCGGTATTGATGTAACGTATCTCAAAATAATAAGAGTTATTTATGACAAACCTACAACCAATATCATACTGAATGGGCTGGAAGCATTCCACTTGAAAACTGGCACAAGACAGGGATGCCCTCTCTCACCACTCCTATTCAACATAGTGTTGGAAGTTCTGGCCAGGGCAATCAGGCAAGAGAAAGAAATAAAGGGTATTCAATTAGGGAAAGAGGAAGTCAAATTGTCCCCGTTTGCAGATGACATGATTGTATATTTAGAAA
>NW_012102798.1:1786772-1787769 GCF_000951045.1 Mandrillus leucophaeus
AACTTTATGTTTCTATTAGCTCACAGAAGGAGGCCTGTGGGATCAGGCTGGAATATTGATTCCTGTGGGTGTGGATGGGTACAAGAAAAGGAGAGAATGGAAACAATGCTGGTTTCTAATTATCAAAACAATCTAAAGGGTATGGGAATGCAAGATTATTGTTCATTCGTTTATTAGGTAGAATCATGTTTGGGGAATCATGATTACTATCTCTAAAGCATGTATGGCTTAACAATATGTATCAATCAGTGAGAAAATCTCTAAAACTCAAGTGTACATGCCATACATGTGTTTTAAAACATGTTATATTTTGTTAAAATAAACCGTTTTTCCCTCTCACTGAAATAGAGTGAGAATAAATGAAATGGTGGGCTACCACATTGAGCCATTCCAGCCATTTACACCTCCCTGTGATTGACTTCTTAGAAAGTTTGCTGAGGAAATATTATTTCCTCTATGATAGATGCCTCTTAAGTAAGAAGCCTAGGACTGTGAAGATTGCCCAGGCCAGAGTCCATTGGCCTGACCCAAGGGTAGGGTGCACTGTTATTTAAAGAGGACAGAACAAGCAGACACTGGCAAGTGCGCCTCTGAGCTTTCAGAACCCACAGTACATCACCTTGGCAGACCACACGAATTAATGGGTTATTGATGACATGGAGAAACAAAAATACATTCGAAAATCTTTTTTTAAAAGCTGTTATTTAAATACTACATAACAGGTAGATAGTAAAGTCATCTTTGGCTTTCAAGACCCATATGGGTTCACCATAGTTGACCACATAACTTTGAGACTATTGTTAATATAAAAAGAGAACAAATGTAAATTCTAAAAGCCTAAAAAAAAGGGTCAAGGAAATGTATCTCTTTGATGAATAATAACTCAGAAAGGCCATAACTCTTATGTGTGACTCTAGGACATATACCAGAAGATTTATGGCTTGAGTGGCTTTCTGTAAGCTACTGCTGCTGGTGGTGGTGGTCGTGGTGGTGGGCC
>NW_012102798.1:1788649-1796844 GCF_000951045.1 Mandrillus leucophaeus
CTCATTGGTTTCAAAGAACATCTTTATTTCTGCCTTCATTTCGTTATGTACCCAGTAGTCATTCAGGAGCAGGTTGTTCAGTTTCCATGTAGTTGCGCAGTTTTGAGTGAGTTCCTTAATGCTGAGTTCTAATTTGATTGCACTGTGGTCTGAGAGACACTTTGTTGTGATTTCTGTTCTTTTAAATTTGCAGAAGAGTGCTTTACTTCCAATTATGTGGTCAATTTTGGAATAAGTGTGATGTGGTGCAGATAATAATATATATTCTGTTGATTTAGGGTGGAGAGTTCTGTAGATTTCTATTAGGTTTGCTTGGTGCAGAGCTGAGTTCAATTCCTGAATATCCTTGTTAACCTTCTGTCTCACTGATCTGCCTAATATTGACAGTGGGGTGTTAAAGTCTCCCATTATTATTGTGTGGGAGTCTAAGTCTCTTTGTAGGTGTCTAGGGACTTGTTTTATGAATCTGGGTGTTCCTGTATTGGGTGCTTATATATTTAAGATAGTTAGTGCTTCTTGTTGAATTGATCCCTTTACCATTATGTAATGGCCTTCCTTGTCTCTTTTGATCTTCGTTAGTTTAAAGTCTGTTTTATTAGAGACTAGGATTGCAACCCCTGCTTTCTTTTGCTTTCCATTTGCTTGGTAGATCTTCCTCCATCCCTTTATTTTGAGCTGATGTGTCTCTGTACATGAGATGGGTCTCCTGCATACAGCACACTGATGAGTTTTGACTCTTTATCCAATTTGCCAGTCTGTGTCTTTTAATTGGGGCATTTATCCCATTTACATTTAAAGTTAATATTGTTATGTGTGAATTTGATCCTGTCATTATGATGTTAGCTGGTTATTTTGCCCATTAATTGATGCAGTTTCTTCATAGCATCAATGATTTTTACAATCTGGCATTTTTTGCAGTGGCTGGTACCGGTTGTTCTGAAAGGCCAATTTTTATAGAAATTTCTTGGAGTAGAATGAGAGCACTTAGAGACTAGACATTTGATAATTCCACAAAGAGGGGAAAATCAGGTTATATGCATTAAGGATCAGCTGATCTTTTAGGAATAATGAAGAAAAGCTCCTGAGCGTGCCAGGTAAAGGTATAGCTCATCTGTGATTAAAAAATTTGATTGTTGTTTTTCATTCTGGCATAACATGGAAGCTATAAGGAGCAGCTGTTGTGTTGCTTTGGGGAACAACCCATGTTTGATGTTTTCTAGCCAAGTTCAGACCAGATGAACTTCAGGACAATTGGCCCATTAATCAGTAGGATTCCTCATGATTATTGGATGTCATTCAGCTCTCTACTTTCACAAAAAACCCTATTGTTAGATTATTTCTATCAGAGACCTATCTGGCACAAAGCCAGTTGTAGCCAACCTAAGTATCTGCATTATCGCAGAGACTATTTTGTAAAGGATATAAGTCAGTGAGAACTAAAACTGGCTGAGGTATGGGGAGATGAAAGTGGGAATGCGGGTAACTGGTAGAGTCTTAGCTGTAGCAACTAGTTCTATTGCCATTGCTCTAGCTTATAAATGGTCTTTCCTATATGCAGTTCTCCCAAAGATTACTTTGAAGGGCCCCACTTGGTGGAAGTCCCAAGAACAGCCTTGAAAACCAGGGACTCAGATATGGGCAACAAGCCTCCTCTGAAGACAAGATGTTATGTTAGTTCACAGGACTTGACTTTCAGATAAGTTGTTTACAGATCTATCTAGAAGGCTCATTTTATGTTTTCCTTTTTCTGGCCTCATAAGAAAGACTTCAAAGACCTTCACTAGCCTTGACCCCTGCTAACTCTGAATTTTAGGGTCACAAGGCACTCTTGGCAAAAGATGAGAAGAAGGAGGCTGAAAGATTCAGGAGTCCTTTAAGCTTTGCTTCATTTCAGTGATAGGTAATATCAGAGACCCTTTGAAAAGGCTTTGAGTGGGACCCTTTGAAAAGGCTTTGAGTGGTTGAAGTGCCATCCTGTTGGTACCAGGTGGTTACTTAGCAACAGTGGGAAGTTTTAGAGAAGTGGTCTTATGAATGTGTATGCAAGACTCTCTGATATTCTACATATCTCCTTCCTTAAGGGTGCCATCTACACCCCTGGATTACCACAGGTCTTACTCATTTGTCCACTGGATTTACAGGAGAAATAATAAAATATCTTAGCACATACCTAACCCCTAGAAAGAACTCAAAGCTCCCTCTCTCTCTCCACAAGAAAAAAGTACTGAAGGGCCAGAGGGAAGGCAGTATGACATGGGGGGCTAAAAGCAAGGGCTCCCATGCAAATGGCAACCAAAAGGGAGTATGGGTTGCTATACTAATATCACACAAAATAAACTTTAATAAAAAACTGTTACAAAACACAAAGAAGAACATTATATAATGATAAAAGGGCAATTCACCAAGAAGATAGAGTAATTATAAATATTTATGCACCAAACCCCAGAGCTTCTAAATATGCAAAACAAACTTTGATAGAATTGAAGGGAGAAATAGACAATACAAAAATAACAGTAGAAAACATCAATACCTCACTGTTTCAACAATGAATAGAACAACCAGACAGAAGATCAACAGGAAACAAAGGACTTAATAACACTGTAGACCAATTGGAACTAAGAGACATGCACAGAACACTTTATCCAACAACAGCTGAATTTACATTCTTCTCAAATGTACATGGAACATTCCCCAGGATAGACCACATGTTAGGCTGCAAAATAAGCCTTAACAAATTCAAAAAGATCGAAATTATAAAAGCATCTCTTCTGATCACAATGCAATGAAGGTAGAAATCAATAGCAGTAGAAAAAAAATCCACAAATACGTGAAAATTAAACAAACCACTCAACCAATGGGTCAGATAAGTCACAAGGGAAATTAGAAAATATTTTGAGACAAAACGAGATTTTTTTTTTCTGTTTTGAAAACAAAAACACAAATACAAAATAGTACGGGATATAGCAAAAGTAGTGTTAAGAGAGAAGTTAATAGAAAGAGGCAGATATCAAATCAACAACTTAGCTTTATATCTCAAGAAATTAGAAGAAAAAAATGAACTAAACCCAAAGCTAGTGGAAGAAAAGAAATAATAATTAGAGCAGAGATAAATAAAATGGAGAATAGAAAACATGAAAAAAATCAACTAGAGTTTTTTTAGAAAAAGATAAACAAAATTGACACACTGTTAGCTAGATTAACCAAGAAAAAGAGAAAGAAGACTCAAATAACTAAAATCAGAAACGAAAGAGGCTACATTATAACTGATACCACAGAAACACAAAGAGATTTTAAGAGAGTACTATGAATGATTGTACACCAACAAATCGGATAACTAGAATAAATGAATCAAGTTCTAAAAACACACAAACTAGCATAACTGAATCACGAAGAAAGAGAAAATCCAAATAGACCAATAACAAGTAAGGAGATTAAATTAATAATTAGAAACCTCCCAACAAATAAAAATCCAGAACCAAATGGCTTCACTGGAGAATTCTACCAAACATTTAAAGAGGAATTAGTGCCAATATTTCTGAAACTTTTTCCAAAAATTGAAGAGGCAGAAACACTTCCAAGTTCATTCTATAAGTACAGCATTACAAAGCCAGACAGACACTACAAGAAAACTACAGATAAATATCTCTGGTGAATATTGATACAAGAATTCTTAACAAAATACCAGTGAACTGAGTTCAACAGAACATTAAAAGAATTATACATTATGACCAAGTGGGATTTATTCCTGGAATGCAAGAATGAGTCAATATGTGCAAATTAATCAATGTAATACACTGCATTAACATTATGAAGGATAAAAACCACATCATTATCTCAACTGAGATTATAGAAAAAGCATTTGATGAGATGAAATAACCTTTCATGATAAAAACACTCAGCAGACTAGAAATGAAAGAAAATGCCTCAACATAAAAAAAGGCCACATAGGAAAAATCCACACTAATGTCATCCTCATTGGTGTGATTAAAACTTTTCCTTTAATATCAGGAACAAGACAAGGAAACCTATTCTCACCACTCTCTCACCACTATTATCCAACATAGTTTTAGATATCCTAGCCAGAGCAATTACATGAGAAAAAGAAATTTAAAAATTCAAATTGAAAAGAAAGAATTAAAATTATTCTTCTTCACAGAAAACATGATCTTATATATAGAAAATCCTAAATATTCCACAAAGAACTGTTAAAACTAATAAAGAAATTCTGCAAAATTGCAGGATACAAAATCAATATGCAGAAATAAATTGCATTTCTACACACTAAAAATGAACAATCTGAAAATGAAATTAAGAAACAATTTCATTTACAACAGCACCAAATACTTAGGAGTAAACCTAATCAAGGAGATGAAAGACTTTTACACTGAAAAGTACAAAATGTTGCTTAAAGAAATTAAGACATAAATAAATGGAAAGATATCCTGTGTTCATGGATTAGAAGACTTAATATTGTTAAGATATCCATAACACTCAATGTAATCTACAGATTCAATACAATCCCTATCAAAATCCCAATGGGATATTTTGCAGAAATAGAAAAATCCATGCTAAAATTTACATTGAATCTCAAGAAAGCCTAAAGAGCCAAAACAATTTTGATAAGAACAAATTGAAAGATTCACACTTCCTGATTTCAAAACATATTACAAAAATACAGTAATCTAAACAGTATGGTACTGGCAGAAAGACCAATGGAATGGAATAGACAGCCCAGAAATAAGCTCTCATGTATATGGTGAAATAATCCTCAAGGTTGCAAAGACTTCCCCCTCAAGTAGGGGAAGAAACAGCCTCTCCAAAAAATGGAGCTGGGAAAACTGGGTATTCACATGTAAAAGAATAGAGTGGAAACCTTATCTTACACCATACAGTATACAAAAATTGACTCAAAGTGTATTAAATTCCTAAACATAAAACCCAGTGCTATAAAACTCTTAGAATACATGAGACTTGGCAATAATTTTTTTGGATATGACAACAAAAGCACAGGTGAGAAAAGCAAAAATAGACAAACGAGACTGCATCAAGCTGATGAACAATTTTCATCAAAGGTTGAAAGGGCAATCTATGGAATGGAAGAATATATTTGCAAATCACATACCTGATAAAGGGTAATATCCAAAATATAAAGAACTTCTACAATTCAACAACGAAAAGCTAAATCACCAGATTAAAAGATGGGCAAAAAGACTTAAATAGACATTTCTCCAAAGATGATATACAACTGGCCAAGAAGCATGCGAAAAGATGCTTGACATCACTAATCATCAGAGGAATGCGAATGAAAACACAGTGATATTAGCCCACTCCTATTGGGATGACTTCTATTAAAACAAAACAAAACAAAACAAAAAACACACAGAAAATAACCAGTGTTGGCAAGAATGTGGAGTAACTGCAACCTTTCTGCACTGTGGTTGGGATTGTAAATGGTGCAACCACTATGAGAAACAGTATGAAGCCTCCCTCCCAAATTAAAAATAGATCTACCATATGAATCAACAATCCCACTTCTGGGTGTATATCTAAAAAAATGGAAAGCAGTGTCTCAAATAGATATTTGCACACTCTTGTTCACAGCAGCACTATTTTTACAATAGCAAGAGGCAGAAACAACCCAAATGCCCATAGAAGGATGAGTGGATAAACAAAATGAATGGAAACAAAATATAAATGTATTACATATACAATTTGTGTATATATATTTATATATACATTGTGTGTGTGTGTGTGTGTGTGTGTGTGTGTGTATCTATACACACACCACACAATGGAATACCATTCAGCTTTAAAAAAGAAAAAAATTCTATCATATCCTACAACACCACTGAACCTGGAGGACACTATGCTAAGTGAAATAAGCCAATCACAAAAAGACAAATACTGTAAGGTGGTAAAATGTATGTCATGTATTTTTACCAAAATTTTTAAACGTTAAGAAAAAAAAGTAAGGGTCCTGTGGTATGAAATGGACCTCAGTGTCAGTATTTTTACGAGCTGAGAGATCTAGCATAAGTTTGTTCTTGTAAATATGCTTTGGTTTTCCCATTCATGAAAAGGGGATGATAAAATACTACCTATTACTCAGGCTTGTTGTCAGGATCAAACAAGATAATGTATGTAAAAGTGCTTACTACAGCACTTACTAGATAGTAAATTATTAGTATCTCTTAGCTATGATTGCTAGCTAAGACAACTTTAGGCTATAATTCCAGAATAATGGCTTTCATGGGATGAGGGAAACAATTAAAGCTGGAATCCTGATAACAAACACATTTTTTCCTTCTTCCCTCATGGACCTCAGCTGGGACAGAGAAGTGGCCTGATGAAGGTGTACAGGTAGGATGTTTCTGGTTCTCTACCTATCTCCTCTAAGGCGGCCAGTTACATTCCTTGTTGGCCAAAATTTGTATATTTATCCCACTAAATTAACCAGATTAAAAAATAAAACGTATTTAGAGCATACCTCTAACTTCTAGAAGGATCTCAGAGCTTCCTCTCATAACCCCACAGAATAGGAGTACTCCTGGGGGTCAGAAGGGACAGAGTAGTATGATGTGATGCTGAAGAACAAGTTAAGATGGACAGAACTTCTACGCCAGTTCTGATTATGAAATCTTAAGCGGGGTTTTGAACCACCTCTGCCACAGTTTCCTCAACTATTAAATTTGGGTTATAAATGTGTAAAATAATCACTAGATTGTTGTATGAATCAAATGAGATAACCTATGTAA
Source organism: Mandrillus leucophaeus (assembly GCF_000951045.1). Classification (NCBI taxonomy): domain Eukaryota; kingdom Metazoa; phylum Chordata; class Mammalia; order Primates; family Cercopithecidae; genus Mandrillus; species Mandrillus leucophaeus. Next base: position 1,795,405 of record NW_012102798.1, read on the forward strand.
AATCACCTAGCATAATGCCTGGCACACAGTAAGCACTGAATAAAATGTAGTTAATGTTAACCAAGGTGATCCTTGGGCCATCGTTCTGGAGAGAACTGATGTGATGTAGGGAGCCATTAAAAAAACCTCCATGTCTTTGTGGCAAGAAGGACATCCTCTCCCTATTGTAGCCTCCCTCCATTGCTTCTTTGATTACTTTTTGATTCTTTTGATTATTCTCCATTGCTTCTTTTGATTACTCTAGACACACAAAGTGTGGAGTGGGGAGTTGGGAGGATATTCACAGCATTTATAGGACTAGGGAGAGTACTAGGACTACCTTTGCTCTAGAAACAGGGACAAATATTCTTTTTCTCCCTGAGTTGTTATAGGGAACTTTGTTCCTTTCTTTCGGAGTGCTACTTTCTAGAAGGAAAGAAAAGACCTTTTGCCTAGCTCAAGGAAGCTAAGGAAACTGCTAAGCTTATACTTAGCATGATGAGACTTAGACCTTCGTGGGGCCATAGGAGAATGATATCCTTAGGAAATTTCCATTTCTGCCCCTTCTGTCACTTTCCCTCTTGCTTACGATTTTCCTATCACATTAGCCTGGTTTTTGAAAATGCATAACAGTTTTATTGAGATATATTTCACAAACTGTACAATTCACCTAATTAAAATGGTTTTTAGTATGACCATAGAGTTGTGCAACCATCACCATTTTCTAGTTTTAGAGTATTTTTATTGCCCTGAAAGAAGCTCTGTAAATGTTTTTAGTTTTTATTTCATTTTTTATTTTTTCATGATATCCTCTGGTGTTGAAACTGATTTTAATTTCTTTTTATTTTTTTCATGATGTTTTAAATTATTTTTCTTTTTATTTTTTTCATGGTGATTTATTTTTCTTTTTTTTCACGATGTGTAAATGTTGAGCAATTTCTCCTGTGGGAGACCAGAATAGACCACCCTCAAATATGCCTCTTTGGCATAAGGATTGTCTTAAGCTGAAGGCAATTGAGAAAAAGCAGATGCAGGAAAGCTCTCTGTCCTCCCTCTTTTTGTCTAAAAACAGAATACAAATTTAGAAAGACAAAAGATACACCACCTCTCCCTTCTACCAGAGAGAACCAAGGCTAACCACCGAAGAAAACTTTAGATTCTCATAAGCCTTGAGATGGCAACACAGAAATTTACATTAACAAGCTTTACTAACAAGCTTTTATGTGCCATTTATTTGCATTCTCACAAGTTATCACTCCTAGAGACTCACAGTCCTCTTTCTTTGTCTTGTCACTTCTCTAAAAATTGACTGTTGTTTGTCGATGGTGCTACATAAGGTGGACTTCAAAGCCACCTTTCTGAGAATTACTCATTCTCTGGGTATCTTCCATATTTATGTTATATATATTATATGTAATTATATATTATGTATTATATACAACATATATAATCTTATATAAT
>NW_012102798.1:1797554-1798916 GCF_000951045.1 Mandrillus leucophaeus
TACTCATAGCTACTATGAATATTTACGTTCAAGTTTTTGCCTGAGTACCTAGCTTTTATTTTGGAGTATGTATACCTAGAAGTAGACTTGCTGGGTCACATAGTAACTCTGTGTGACTTTTTTGAGGAATTGCCAAGCTGTTTCTCACAGCAGCTGCATGATTTTGCACCTCTACCAGAAAAGTACAAGGGTTCCAAATTCTCTACTCCTTCCCAACACTTACTTTCTGTTTTTAAAATTGTTGTTATTATAGCTATCCTAGTGGGTCTAAAGTGGCATCTCATGTTTTTTTTTTTTTTAAGTATGATACTGTTTATTTAACTTAAAAAACATTTCAGCATTCTAAACATAGAAAAAAATAACAGAACGTTGCAAATCGTATTTAAGTACAGAAGGTTCTTGAACTTCATTGATCCAGTGGATCTTTACTGACAATTAAGAATTCTAGAGTTTGTTTAAAAACAGTTTAAAAACTACCACACTTCACTAAAAACAAAAAACCAAACACTTCTCATGCCAGCTGACCCCACTTTGTCCACAGCTAAGAATGGCAGCAGAATGCTATGTCACTATACCCCAGAAACAAGACCACCTGAAGCTAAATGGATGCCCACGCAGAGTCAACAGGTGGAGCCTCACAGCAGCACACCCTGAGCTACAGCCCCTCCAAAAGGCATCTTCCCCCACAGCTTCAACGCCAAGCAAGGAGCTTGAATAGTTTGTCGGGATTGTTTTTTCTTTTTACAAATTATAGATATATGCAGTTGATAACTCAGCATTTCTAGCCAATAACCATAGACTTAATACCACCTTAAAAATAAAAAAAACTGCCAAAAACATCTTTAAATGCCTTGACACACCAACTACAATGTACACAGAGTAGGGAGAACACCAGAGTGACTTTTCATTTTTAAAATGTTTGAAATATGTACAATTTGATACAGTTTCAGGATGCTCCAGATACCCAGCCACTTCATGTAAACCACTGACAATTTCTAGAGCACTTTGAGAGACTATACTATGATCATGGTCAAATTTTGCAATTAAGCTTAGTGAGGGCAACAGACACTTCTCAAATAAGAGATAAGTCAATTATGGCACTCCCCTACTCTAAGGTATTCACAAGATGACAGATAAACAGGTTTTTTTATTCCACCTCTTCCTCCTTCTCTTCCTCCTCCTCCTTCTCTTCTTCCTCCTTGTCTTCTTTGTCTTTCCCTTCCACCTTTTTCCAGGTAACTTTAGTGGGACCCTTTGCACCATCAAACTTTCCTTTAGACTTATAGTCAGCAACATCCTTCTCATACTTCTCCTTCAACTTTGCTGCCTTAGTGATGTAAGGCTGTTTTTCCCTGTCACTTT
>NW_012102798.1:1798966-1799511 GCF_000951045.1 Mandrillus leucophaeus
TTGTTAATCCACACCTCACCCACCTTTTTTGCCATGCCTCCAATAGAGATGCCAGGATTTGTGGATTTGATCTTGGGGCGGAATTCTGAACAGAACAGGAAGAATCCAGACCGTGGCATTTTGAGGGCATTAGGGTCCTTCTTCTTGCCTCCCTCAGAACATGTATATAGAATGTGTTATATGTTTGTATTTATATAAGTATATAATACATTATATATAATATTATATATTTATATATTTATGGAAATATTTATATATTCATATAAATACATATATGTGTCTATATAATATGTATGTATAATATGCATAATATGAATACAGATTATATATATGGCAATAAACTTCCTTTTGCTTTTCCCTTGTTACTCTGCCTCTGCCTTTTATTACAGGGATCTGCTTTAACTGGAATTTATGAAAGTTGAAAAAAAAAATGATTCTTCCTTCCCTACACTGTCCATTCTCCCTTCCCCCAGGCCCTGGCAACCAATAATTTACTTTTTATCCCTATAGATTTGCATGTTCTGGACATTTCATATAAAAAAATC
>NW_012102798.1:1800711-1825573 GCF_000951045.1 Mandrillus leucophaeus
CTTAGTGAGGGCAACAGACACTTCTCAAATAAGAGATAAGTCAATTATGGCACTCCCCTACTCTAAGGTATTCACAAGATGACAGATAAACAGGTTTTTTTATTCCACCTCTTCCTCCTTCTCTTCCTCCTCCTCCTTCTCTTCTTCCTCCTTGTCTTCTTTGTCTTTCCCTTCCACCTTTTTCCAGGTAACTTTAGTGGGACCCTTTGCACCATCAAACTTTCCTTTAGACTTATAGTCAGCAACATCCTTCTCATACTTCTCCTTCAACTTTGCTGCCTTAGTGATGTAAGGCTGTTTTTCCCTGTCACTTTAGTTAATCCACACCTCACCCACCTTTTTTGCCATGCCTCCAATAGAGATGCCAGGATTTGTGGATTTGATCTTGGGGCGGAATTCTGAACAGAAGAAGAAGAATCCAGACAGTGGCATTTTGAGGGCATTAGGGTCCTTCTTCTTGCCTCCCTCAGCTGGTCCATTATCCTTTATTTCCTGATCATAGTGTACTTTATCCACCTTTGTCATTTCATAAATTTGGTCTTCTCTTTCCCAGACATGGTCTTCTGCCTCTCAGAGCACTTCTTGGAAAATTCTACAAAATTGACAGGGACCCCTGGGTTTTTCTTCTTATGTTCTTCTTTTCACATCTGCGTAAAGAAGGCATAAGCAGACATCTTGCCCTTTGGTTTCTTGTGGTCACCTTTAGCCATCCTGACTGTATTGTTTCCTAGTCCATCTCATGTGTTTCTATTTGTATTATCCCAATGACTAATAATTTTGAGCATCCTCTCATGTGGTTATTGACCTTTTGCATATATTCTTTGTAGAAATATCTACTCCAGTCTTCGGGGTGTTTTAAAATTAGGTTGCCTTCATGTTCTTTATATATTCTAGATACTAGGCTCTTATCAGATACACAATTTGAAAATATTTCCCCCCCCATATGGGTTATCTTTTCACTCTCTTGATAGTGTCCTTTGATGCTTAGAAGCTTTTAATGTTGAAGTCCAATTTATCTTTTTTCTTTTGTTGCTTGTGTTTTTGGTGTCATATCTAAAACACATTGCCTGATTCAAGGTCACAATGATTTATACCTATGTATTCTATGAGGTTTATGGTTTTAGTTCTTATATTGAGTTCTTTGATACATTTTAAATTAATTTCTGTATATGGTGTGAGATGAGGTAGAGGTTCAACTTTATTCTTTTGCATATAAATATACAGTTGTCCTTAATCTGCTTTTTGTTCCTTAAACACTTTGATCATTTGTATAACTTAAGGCATCCTCATTTGCTGTTTCCTTTGCTTGGAAATTTCTTACCTCTCTTCCTCGTATGGCTGGCTTCTGACTTTTTAGGTTTCATGTGAAATATCACCTCACCAGAGTGTCCTAACTACTCCATCTAATCTAAAGTTGTCCTTATTCCCACCCCACCACTCTATCCTATAAGCAAATTTTATTTTTGTTTTAAAATTTATCTCTCTACTTCATTAATGTTCACTTGTTTTATTGGCTGTCTTTCCAACTAATAGGTGAGCTCTGTGAGAGCAAGGATCTTGTCTGTCCTGTTATCATTGTATCTCCAGTCTCTGACACATAATAGGTGGTCAACAAATTATTATAGAATGAATGTAGTGGCCCCATAAGTAGTAGTAATACTAATAACAATTACCTCAAAATTATTTTGCTACTTAATGATTTGTTCCCATAGTATAATGATAATTTTTTAAATTTTTTAAACTTTTTCTGTAGGTAGAAGAATTAAGTCCTGAGAAGGGTGAAAGTGACTGCCCAAGGTGAAACAGGGAATCTTTGATTTGTGGAGCAATCCTCACAGCATTAATTTAGCTTGTGGTATCCCACAAGAGTAAAGGGAGAAAGACACAAGAGACACATGGTTTGAAGCTACTCAAGGCCAAATTCAAGGTGCTTGGACCTGCTTCCAGCCTCCCTGTATTTCCTCAAAGTTTGTCTAAATTCCAGAAAGAAAACCAGGTGGTACCAGAGTTGATGGCTCTTTGCCAAGCACAGCAAGTATCAGCCACTGAGTCGCCCCTTAGAACTCATTAAAAATGAAAAAGAATTGTTAAGGAAGCTGGAAATACTGCTTCATTTCTGGGTAAGATTGGTTTCTCACAGCTCATCCCTGGTTACCACCGGACAATAGTTGGTCGATACAGCACTTAAAGCTGAAAGGATATGTAACCACTTTGCCCCAGTCCCCACATCCTTCCTGAGTCACTTCTTCCTGAGGCACCTCTTGTCCTTGAGAAGCTGTGGTATGTGGGAAACAGGGTGGTTGGGGGAGGTCTGACCAATCTTTGTCTCCTTCACAAGTCCTTGTTTCTTTACCTATCCCTTAAGTGTGAGTGTTTCTCAAGGTTGCTCCTGTTCCTGGCCCTCGTATTTGACAAACACCTTTGTTCTATCATCTACCCGTAGGCTAGTATCTTCCCCATATGAACTTTCAGCCTGGAACTTTCCCCTGAGCTCTAGACCCATATAACTATGTTTATTGCATATCTCCACTAGGATGTACAGAGATGCTTTGAACCTAATAGCGATGCTGAACTCAATAATTTACTAATCCTCACCGTCCACTACCAGGGAGAAAGAGTGTGGAGAGGTGGGGATACTGCCGTGTGCCTGTGTTCTTATTTTAATGAAGGGTATATCTATGCACAAATTTTCTCAAAGCAGAAATTTAGGATTCATAAAATATTTCTCCCTTTCCTTTACTCCCTTTTGGACCCTGCCTTCTGTCCTCATCCAGCCTCCAGCCTTTCTTCTTTCTCCAGGGTTTTTTTTTTTCTGAATCTGTTACTCAACAGACGTTAAGAGCTCTGTGGCTTTGGAAAAGTCATTTAACTTTTCTAAGCTTAAGTTTCCTGCTCTGAAAAGGAGGGTAATGTTTATTTCATAAGTTTATTGTGAGGATCAACTTTACTATTCAAATTTTAGGAATCATTACTCATTAAAAGTCAAGTCCTGCTTGCAAGGATTAGGCAATGTTTGCCTGTAATTCCTAGCAAATATTCTTAATGACAGCCTCCTGGGCAGATCTTCTAAATGAAAGGCATGTTAGAATCCACCAATGTGCCTATTATTTCCCCAGAGATCAGAATTATATCCCAAGAAGTGATGAAATGAAGTTGTTTGGCTGTCAATTGCTTTACTCATTGCTGCCAAGAAAACATGGTTTATATCGCAGATCACTAGGCAAATGCCCAAATGTTCTCTGGGGTGGTCTTAAGCTAGCACCCGAATACTTAGCCAGAGAACAAAGCTGAGGTTTATAGAGTAGGGCTTTTCTTATTGTATCATCTTTGCTTCCTGCAGCTGTTGCTTCATGGGATTTGGTGGGCAAGTAGTCTAGTTTGTAGCACTGTCTCCACTGGCCAGCCACTGGCCCTATCAGATTACCCCTGTAGAAAAGGTTGCCGTGTATTTCCTGAGCTCCATGTCTCATTTCCTGAGCATTTTTTTGGGGGGGCGGAGGACTATCTTGTAGCCTTCACTTTTCCTTCAGCCTCTAAGCCAGCACTGAAATGGCAGAAGACATGTTCATCCTTTTAGCTCTTTTGATGTCCTTCTGTGGTGTGGCTGCCCAGGTCTTTTAGAGCAGCCTGGCTGCCTATACTATTCAGCAAAGCCAGGAAACTATTGCAGTGCTGTAATAACCAACGAGAGGCCTAGAAACCAAAGTCTTTGTGAGTGAGATCCCAAAATTGTCAAAGCTCCGTGATTTGCTTTAGGAGGCAGAGGCAAGAACAATGATTTCTTGGTTCTGGAATGCTGCTTCTCTTGTTTCACTGAATTTTCTAAAACTGACTTTTAGAAAAAATTCTCCAGGAAATGAATTGGGGTGGTCTGGAAAATCAGCCATGCCACCAATGGCCACTCCTCCACATGATTTGACTGACTGAGAAGAGAGGGATGTTTATGTTAGAAAGTGTTTGAAAGACACTGATGGCTTTGTGGTAAGAGAGGTAGGATGAGGAAGAATAACAGAGGAAATACTGTTGAGAAAGTTGGTAGAGGATTTGTTCTTTCAGCTTTCTGGACCATCATTTGGGATACTGCCTGAAGAGTAAAATTCTACTCAAATCTTCACTAACTGGACCATGAGAGGGTGGACTTTCTGTTCCTAAGCTAACCAATCTCATAATTAGCTCAACATTGAGGTACTTTGAATACAGGGGCCCAAGGTATATAGAATTCTGATATATAGGACTTTTTAAGAGTTTTGTATTAACATCTTGATGGAAATTTTCACTAAATCTGTTTCCATTTATTTAATTATTTATTTTGAGATGGAATCGCACTCTGTCACCCAGGCTGGAGTGCAGTGATGCGATCTCAGCTCACGGCAACTTCCACCTTGTGGGTTCAAATGATTCTCCTGCCTCAGCCTCCTGAGTAGCTGGGATTGCAGGCGCCCACCACCATGCCCAGCTAATTTTTGTACTTTTAGTAGAGATGGGGTTTCAACATGTTGGCCAGACTGGTCTCAAACTCCTGACCTCAAGTGATCCGCCTGCCTCGTCCTCCCGAAGTGCTGGAATTACAAGCATGAGCTACCGCGCCTGGCCACTAAATGTACCAATAAAAACGAATATGTTTTTATTGGTACATAATACATGTACGTATTTTCAGAGTACAAATGATAATTTGATACATTCATATAATGTGTAAAGATTAAATCAGGTAATTGGAACATCCATTACCTTAAATATTTCTCTTTTCTTTATCTTAGGAACAATTACATTATTCTTTGCTAGCTATTTGGAAGTATACAATAGATTAATGTTAACTATAGTCACCCTACTCATCTGTCACACACTAGGTCTTATTCTAACTGTATATTTATACCTATTGACCAATCTGTACTCATCCTCCTTCCCCGCTGGTTTCCAGGCCTCTGGTAATCATCAATCTACTCTTTATCTTCCTAAATCTGTTTTTTTAAAATTTACTTAAACATAAATATGCTTACAGAAAGATACTCATAGTGGTGTGAATATAATGCAATTTAGTTTAACTTACCCTATTCAATTTGGACCCAAAATTTGGTACATGATTTTAGTTAAAAAAGGATTTGCAATCTGTTTTATTTTCATCTACTATAAATATAATAAAAATCCTCCCTCAAAAGCTGTTAAAGCAGGCAGCAAGATCCATGAGCAAATTTATTTTTGGTTTACTTCTGAATAATACACAAATTGCACTGCAAAAGCTTAAAAGTTGGTGCAGCAAAATATTTTTGAAATGCATTTTAAAATATATTTTGAAACATATTGTGTAGTGGAGAGAAGCCTATGTGTAACATATGAAACAACTATAACAGCAATCCCATTTTTGTTAATATTGTGTGTAGCTTATAAAGCTACACACACCAAGATAGAAGTAACTTCTTGAATCCGAGTTCCAGTGGTATGCTGGAGCTGGCTTGTAGCAGCTTCTAAGAATCGATGGTGCTTATCTCTTCCCAATTCTACTTTTACTGATGTCAAGCTGGTAGCTTGAAATTGGCCATGATGGGAGTATTTATACTACGGAAATCAGCAAATGCCACAAATTAGGGCTCTTTTGCAGTCCTCCACCTCCCACCTCCTGAAGCCAGTTACTAAATGTTTACCAACACACCACATCACTGCTTAACACTATCAGTTCATCCTTCGAGGTCAAAAAGGAAACTCAACAAGAGAGTTATTGGTTCTCATTTAAGAAATATAAGTTTCATCTCTAGGTTTTCAATCTATAACTGAAACTATAGTTTAGGCAAGGAGTACCTTCCATATCCAACCTGTATGGGTGAGAGGTCATGGAGTTCACATGATTTTAAATTTGCAAACACGTATATACAAATTTCCCAAAGTTCAAGGGCAATGGGACTCTAGAAATGATTTTTTCTTTTCTTTCTTTCTTTTTTTTTTTTTTTACAAAATAAATGCTTCTGTCTTTGAAGACTACAACAGAACATACTGATAAGAGAAGAAGAAACTTTGACAAAAGAGGAAAAAATAACTTAAAATATGTTGGAAAACAACATCAACAGAGGTTCAAAGGATAATTAACAGAAAAATACATTTTCATAAAACTACCAAATGTTTGGCTTAGCTGAACTCCAGTGTGTTGCTAACTCACAGGGAATAGATTTTAACTAGTGTGGGTTAACTGGCACCTTAACAAAGCTGACAGTAAGCAGCATTTCTTTTTATTTCACCATTTTCCCTTCCTTTCCAACCTCTTTCTCCTCATAATCAATATAATGTCTCTACCATAATCTATCGATGTGTGTTTAACCAGGGGTAAACATCTTTTCTCTGTAAAGAGTCACTTAGTAAATATTTTTAGGCTTTGAGGACCATAAGATCTCTGTCACAACTACTCAACTCTGCAACTGTAGCGTGAAAGCAGCCATAGATGATACATAAGTGAATAAACAGTGGGAGTGTGCCAATAAAACTTTACAAAAACAGACAGCCTACTGGATTTGGCATGCACAGTCTCTGGCTTGCTGACCTCTTGTCTAGACTGCAAAATGCTGTGGGGGTGTTGATCTCATTTGGGAAATGCTATTGTATGCAACAGTGTTTGGCAAATGAGGGATGGGGATGGGGGCATATATCAGAATCACCTGTCACCCATATCTTACCCTTGCAGAATCTCTTATTCCAGACTGATCAAAGGCAGGATTTAGGTATTCCCTAGTTTCCTTTCCAATACCCATTTTAGCACCATCCCGTCCCCTAAATACATTACAAGAAGTGTTCCTTTCTCAAGCCTTTCCACATAATCTTAGGAAAGCATGGCTGAAGAGCATTTTTAATTGAAAACACATCAAGAGCCACAGATGCAAGCAATTTTTTTTTTTTCTGAGAGAGCGTTCAGCTGTTAAGAACAGGAAAGAAAACTTTGCCCAATAAATTAGATTATTATTTATTATACACTTAAGTGTCTATAGAGAAAAGAGGATAAAAAGAAGAAAGTAAAATGAAAGCAAAATGGTACTCTTCTTAGAGTTTCAAATAATGATAGGTTCCCCAAATGACAGGTGTAGTCACTAAGCAAAGGGCAATATTTACTGCTGTGCATAGAGTGGGGATAATCTATGTTTTATATGTCAACATTTTCAGCCATATCTATTACTATGTGTCAGTTAATATTAACCTATTTTTAATGAAGGAGAGCCTAACATTTCTTTTTACATAATCCTATGTCTGAAGCAATGGCTCTTAAGGGAATGACAGTTTGGAGATTGAAACTTAGTTGGGGGGCTTACACTGCCAAAAGTCTGACATTCTACCTAAGGGGTCATCTGTGCTTCCCCCAGAAACATGATGGCCTCAGTAAGCCATGATTACAGATGGAAATGTGATTTATTACTGTGTTGTAGAACAAAACGGTAAAAATTGCTGATAGAAAGTTGCTAGATAGACAAATACATGCATTAATATAATATCACTGATAAAAGGCAGGATACAGGTGGTATACACAGAAGGCAGGAGAAACTTTGTAAGTTCATTAAAGAATCACGGTACAATTAATATGTTAACTTATGGACATATTTTGAATTATTGCCACAAAATGCCAGAAAATAGGCCTAATCACCTTTGTAGAATTCTGGTGAGGGAACTGGGCCATCAGAGAAGCATAGATACTTTGGATCAGTCCAGTGTGCTCTGTTAAGGGAACCATTCTTCCTTCTAATTCATTTGGATTTGTTCAACAAAGTGCCCCATTCACAGGACATGTAGGAGGGGAAAAGAGACATGTATGAAAATAATAATAATAGCAATAATAATAATACAACGTAGAAGATAATAAGTTTCCTAAAATATGAAGTGTCAGGGACATTCATACGTGGGAAATATGACATCAGTTTGGAGTAGAACATCAGGCAAAGCTCCATTCATCTCCAGACCACTCAGCTCTTTTCCCAAGTAGAGGAGCAGTTATTAGTGCACTGGGATAAATTAAACACTGACTTTTGATTGTATTATTACTATAAAAATATGTTAGTTATTCCTTTCAATGTATGATTTCCACAAATTCTTAAATGTAAGCTCATTACATCTTGGAGCCAAAGATTGCTCTGCGGGAGCATCTTCCCCATCAGGCAATGGAAATCAGTTTGGGGAGAAGAGATTGTTCTGTCTTATTCTATTTAGGCATGTGTTCTCTCAGTCACTTCTAGCCACATGGGTCTGCTACCTACTATGGTAGAGATTATTTAGGTCATTGGAGGAAAATTAGAGATAATCTCTGTTCCTCAGCAGGCTTTTGGGCAGCAAGTGAGGAAGTAACATAACGCAGTTCAAGAGCGGGCATGCCTGCGCGCATGCGCGCGCGCGCGCGCGCACACACACACACACACACACACACACACACACACACACACACAGCTGAATTGAATTGTCCACTGTGAGGCTGGAGGTTTGGGGACTCTGTGCCCGCTAAGCTACTTTCTATTTCAAGTGCCTGTATGTCTGAGGCTGGGTTTGAAGCCTCCAGCGTGTTTGGAGTTAATCCCCATTAGGTTGGACTCCGCCCCTTTCTCCCAAAGGTAAAGCAAGGTTTTCAGGCATCACTGCAAAGGGCAGCTAGTATTCCCATCCTTGTTTAACAAGCTGTGAGGAGAAGTTGTTTCTGAGATCTGAGCCTGAAGAGAGGGAACAAGTCAGTCAGCCTTCGTGGTCAGAAGGTAAATATGCAACTTGGGCCAAATGCAATTCAAACAGCTGGATAAGAAACTGCTTTGCTCTCCCCTTGCTCAGCCCCCCTTCTCCCTTTCCTTTCTCAGGTTTCCTGTCCTTTCATCTCAAAGCTCAGAGAAGCCGTTTTCTACCCAAGGGCAGCCTGGTGCTTTTTTATTTCTTCATAGTCCGTTGTTTGCACAGAGGCTACGATGAATCAGGGCTGGATTCCTATTTCATATTGACAAGATTTGAGGACCTAAGGGTTAAGTGCTAGTTGGTTTCCCCAAGGGAGTTGGTAACCTGAGGAGAGGAAGTGCCTGTTTCTGGGAGTGGAGAGAGTGATTTTGTTATGACCTGTCTATACAAGTAAAAATGGATCCGGTTTGCTAATGTGGTAGGTTGATCTAGATTTGCCTAAATCTGAGGGGTTATGCGACTGAAATGGGGTAATGAAGTTAAACTGAAATGCAAATATTGAGGCCTCTCAGGCTGGAAATAAAAGAATGCATCCATTCGGTAAATATTTATGAGTTCCTACTGTGTGCGCCAAGGCATGACAATTTCCAAAAGAACCTGAGATACTTAAACTACAAATCCATTCTTGCAAAGAACACTCGGCCAAGTGGTTTCATTTTGTCGTGGGGAACTGAAAATAGAACGAAGCCTAGGGGTGAGGAAAAATCACCCAGGGAGTGGTTGTGGGGAGAGAAAGGGGAAAGGAGAGACGTTCTAATTCTTAGATGGCTTCAAATCTTTTCCATTACTTATGAGAGAATAGGGTCTCTTTTCTGGTAGAAAGGGAGAGAATTGATACCTACTGTGGTGTTAGGTATAGTGCAGATGTTGTTTCACTTGAATTTTATGCTTAATCATTTCCATTTTATAAATGAAACCAAAACTCACAGATTTTAAGTGATCTTTTTATGGGCATATAGCCTGTAAGGGGCAGACTTCAGGACTCTGTCTCTGATCTGATTTCAAAATTGTGACTCTTCCACTAAAACAGTATTCCTCAATCATTAGTTCCCATTAGAATCAATTGGGGATTTTTAACAGTATGAATTCCCATAAATTCGAATTCAGTGAATCTAGGAGGGGGTGACATAGTCTGCATTTTGAACAAGCATTGAAAGTGATTCTAAATAAGCATTGAAAGTGATTCTGTTGAGAAACATTCTTGATATACCATGCTGCCTCTCAACTTCTCTGAAGTGATTGGAAAAGCAATCAGCCCATCTTCTTCCCATATAGGCCAGATTCACTCAATGGAAGTGGTCAGCTGTGGTGACATTTTATTTCCAGCTTATACAATGGGGTAGAGAGACTAATGGGCAACAATAACATGGCTGGAGTTTAGAACTTAACAGTGTCTTGCCAGGGATCTTGATAGGGGTAGCTGAGAGTGTGAGACAGAACTCGTAGCTAACCAGCTTATCACTGAAGATGATGGCACCTGTCTAGCCAGAATAAGAACTGAGATGAAGCTCTGTTATTGGCACCTCACTTTTAAGATCATAGGACAGATGGGGAGCTCAAGGAGCAGCATCTTGGGGAGAGGGAAGAAGAGAGAAGCTGATATGAAATTTGGGGAGGTTATTCTAGTTCCTACCTTTTCAGTCTCAAACTCTGGAGAAAGGAAATAGCCCAGGACCTGATGTAGAGGTTCTTTTTCTGAGCTCACTTTCTCTCTGCATCGTCAAATATATTTATTTAGAGTTGATCATTTCAAAGTTATCAATTGCTCAGTTAGTCCTTTCTCTCCACTTAGTCTCTGGCTTCCTGCCTTTTAATGACTTACCAGCTTGTGAGCATTCCCACCTGTGGATGGAGAGATGCAAATAAACACATAAACTCACCCAACACAGTTTTACTAGTCTTTCTACCCCAAACTAAAAGAGGAGGGAAGGAAGAAGAAGGCCCAGAAAGAGGTTCAGCAAACATGAAATCTGAGGAATTTGAAATAAAAGACATAAGTCAAAAGAGAGATCTTCTTAGAGTCACCAAGGTAGAAATGGAAAATAAAGCCCTTTGAGTGAGTACATCGTGAGATGATTTCAGGCACAGGAGAACTCAGAGCACTTCTCATAATGGAGGTAGCCAGGGGAGAAGAAACCCCTGAGGGAGATAGGTAGCAGAACATGAGGAGAGAAATGCTGGGGGAGTAGCAGTATTTTTTTTTTAAAGCTTTGTCTGAAACAGACAGATCTAGCATGGTCAGGTTGCTCATATACCCAACTTGATATAAGGAGTCACATCAGTCCAACACGTTTCTCTGGAGCAGGACTCTATTTACCCACTGGAAACATATGCCTGCATATCTCGTTCATTTCCTAGGGAAGTCTCAACTCTGGGTAAGATGTATTTGTAACAGGATTGGCAGGAAGACAATGCACACTGTCTGGGGGCGTGAGGAGAAAGGCCTGTTCACATTCCTTTGCCAACACCAGTGCCAAGAAAGCTTCTCTTCACAGACCAGTCCTAAACCAGCAGTCTTGCAAGCATGTTTCTCTCAGCAGCTGTTAAGTCACTGACTCCCTTTCTTACCACTTCATGTTCTAGTCTTTAATTTGCTTACTGTTTTGCCTGTACCCTCTTACCCTGGGAAAGGCAGTGCTTTCCTTAACTCAGAAGTTGCACAACAAGCTCAACTGGGAACAAAAGGATTTGTGTCTTTTTCTGTGGGTACTGGGGAGGAGGTGACAGAGGAAGGAGTAGCTTTGTTTTTCTCCACCAGGAGAAATATAAAAGCAACGTTTCACTTTCACTGATACTTCATTGTAAGTGCCCATACATGAGCAGGTATACAAGAGAGTGAAAAAAAGAGTGAGAGCGAATTATTAAAGGCTTGGCAATTGGACACCACAGGGAGAGGGAGAATGCTCATTATGGGGAAAAAGGCTAAAGATCTCATCTCCTGCTAGCAATCAAGTTGATGAAGGGCTCTCATCTGGAAGATGGTGGCTAGCTGTTCTCCATTCCCTCTGAGGACCCAACGAAAGGATCTGGCCTTAGGTTGCAACAAGCAAAGTTTATAAAGGCATGTGACAAATCATTTATTGACAGTGAGAGTTGTTAAGCTACTGAGAGATATTATAGATTCCCCTTTCCTAGAGTTCTTTAAAAGTAGTAGAGATAACCATTTGCCATGTGTGGTTTAGGTGGGTTTCCTGCATCATATAGGTTGAGGTGACTTCTACCCACGAGGCTGTGCTAGAATGGCTAGCATTATCTCTAAAGATGAGCAAACATTAGGCTTTAGTAAGGATAGCAAATTCAGAACAGAACTCATGCTTTTATCCTATTTATTACAACTTTCTGGCAGCATTCACTGCATCTCATACAACCAATCTCGGAAACAGGCTTGTGACCCATCTAGCAGATTAAAAAACCCGAGGAATGAGGGATAATGTGACACCTAGAGAGAGAGGTTCAGCTGCAGTCCTATCAATGCCTGGTAACTCGACCACTCAGCAGGAGCATCAGGGTGAGTTCTTGGTTCCTGAAACCCAGTGTGGCTATTTGGCTGGAAATTCTAGGACAGGGAAACAAAGCTGTTACATACATGAAGTATACAACAGGAATTAAGATAGAATAAAATGTAGCATTGTTTGTGATTTCTAGTTATGTAAATATAAAGTGACTTAGCCGGTTTCTGGGAATGAACTTGGATTGCTTGGGAGGGTTGTCATGAAGGAGATTACTCCATTGCAGGTGGCATAACTAAAAGCATTTTCTAGAATACACTTCACTGTCCACCACATGTGAACATAAAGCAGTGTGTGTGAACAGACTACATGTGCCCTGCGGCTTCTCTATCCAGCCACAAGAGAAGTTGGGCTGAGACTCATACTGTGTTCAGAAACTGTTAAGCAATTGGGTCTCTGAGATCTCTACCTTGACTCCATTCAAGTGAAGTCTATGATTTAGAAAGGTTTACATTTAAAGTATATAAACTTCATATCTTCAATGTTTAATTCCACGGTCACTTTTAACTTTATATTGTTTGAGTCCTGAAAAGAGAATATTAAAGAATTATCTGTGGCAGTGATTCTTAAACTGCTGTCCATGGATCGTGCTAGCCCATAACATCTCTAGTCCTAAATAGGGTGACCATTTCATCCAAGGTTGTTTGGGACTTTCCTGGTTTTATCACTGCAAATTCTACATCCCAGGAAACCTCTGAGTCCCAGGGAAACTGACATGGTTGGTCACCTTAGTCATACATGAAATAAAGGCTATGAATTTTCCGTAAAGTTGAAAGTACTTCATCTAAATTCTGAAGGATAATGAGTTTTTCTAAAGCTAAGCATATTTAATTTAAATTGAATTTTGAGAATTTGCCTTCCTATGTCTTGGCTTCAAAAACGTTACTTTTAAACTGAAATCATGGTAACAGTAGTTGATAGTATTGTAGTTTAATTTAACAGCTTCACTTGTCACAGGTGAGGACAACCATATATTACAACCCCTCCCCTCATTTCTACTGTAGTCTCGGTACTACACAGAGATAGTCCGATCCTCTGCCTTAAGTTCTCTGCCCCTCCTACTGGTTGTTACATTGGGACTTTCGAAAAAAATTTATTTTTCCATAAGTTATTGGGGTACAGGTGATATTTGGTTACAGGAGTAAGTTCTTTAGTGGTGATTTGTGACATTTTGGTGTACCCATCACCCAAGCAGTAAACACTGCACCGTATTTGTAGTCTTTTATCTCTCACCTTCCGCCCAACTCCCCAAAGTCCATTGTGTCATTCTTATGCCTTTGCATCCTCATAGCTTAGCTCCCACATACCAGTGAGAAATATGATGTTTAGTTTTTCATTCCTGAGTTACATCACTTAGAATAATAGTCTCCAATCTCATCCAGGTCGCTGCAATAATGACTTCTTTTCCTCTAGGTAGATACCCAGTAGTGAGATTGCTGGATCAAATAGTAGTTCTACTTTTAGTTCTTTAGGGAATCTCCACACTGTTTTCCACAGTGTACTAGTGTACACCCACCATCGGTGTAGAAGTGTTCCCTGTTCACCACATCCATGCCAACATTTACTGTTTTTTGATTTTTTGATTATGGCCATTCTTGCAGGATAAGGTGGTATTGCATTGTGGTTTTGATTTGCATTTCCCTGATCATTAGTGGTGATGAGCATTTTTTTTTCATATGTCTGTTGTCCATTTGTATATCCTTTTTAAAGAATTGTCTATTCATGTCTCTAGACAACTTTCTGATGGGATTGTTTGTTTTCTTTTTCTTACTGATTTGTTTGAGTTCATTGTAGATTCTGGATATTAGTCCTTTGTCAGATGTATAGATTGTGAAGATTTTCTCTCACTCTGGATTGTCTGCTTACTCTGCTGACCATTCCTTTTGCCATGCAAAAGCTTTTTAGTTTAATTAGGTCCCAGCTGTTTATCTTTGTTTTTATTGCCTTTGCTTTTGCGTTCTTAGTCATGAAATCCTTGCCTAAGCCAATGTCTAGAAGGGTTTTTTCAATGTTATCTTCTAGAATCTTTATAGTTGCAGGTCTTGGGTTTAAGTCCTTAATCCATCTTCAGTTGATTTTTGTATAAGGTGAGAGATGAGGATCCAGTTTCATTCTCCTACATGTGGCTAGCCAAATTATTCCAGCGCCATTTGTTGAAAAGGGTGTCCTTTCCCCACTTTTTGTTTTTGTTTGCTTTCTCAATGACCATTTGGCTGTATTTGGGTTTTTCTGGGTTCTCTATTCTGTTCCATTGGTCTATGTGCCTATTTTTATACCAGTACCATGCTCTTTTGGTGACTGGCCTTATAGTATAGTTCGAAATCAGGTAGTATGATGTTTCCAGATTTGTTCTTTTTGCTTCATACTGGGACTTTTGATCTCCAGGTGATGACGTCCATGAGGGACATTTGGAGTTAGTTTTGACTGCAAGTGCTGAGATTGAAAGAAATCATGTTCTTGCCCTGACGGTGTTTGCACTATGTTTGGAGAATTTGGGTTTCCTTCTGTCTTCCCTGGAATTCTTTCCTGATTCTTCAACATTTTTTTTTAAATTCTCCATGGGAAATCATGGAGGCTTTTAATTGTAATACTTTTGGGGTAATACTGTAGGGGAAGCCTTCAGGTAAAAGAGAAGTGAGAAATTATGGCCTTGCCGTTGAATCACTGTGTACCCTTGGGTAGGTCACTTGTCTTTCTGAAACTCAACTTGCTCATTTGTAAATTTGGGATAATATCTTTCTTACTAACCTAAGAAGACCGTTGGGCAGAGGACATACAATAACGGATTTGGAAGGGATTGTGATGACACAGCTAATAGCTGTTTGTCAGCTTGTTTCCTCTCCTCCTCTGGCCTGGGCTTCTTCATCAGGAAATGAGTCTGTAACGGAGGGCTGCTTGCACTTTTTGTAATCTTACAAACTCTAATATAACAAGCAGAGGCATTACCTCATTGCGGCCAACCATACCTGCTGTCTAACAGCAATTACTCAAAACTAGTTCCACTTCTCCCCCTGTTGCCTTTCAATCCCTCATCACATCTTTCTCTCATTCCTCCCATTCTCAGCCACAAAGCCTAATTCCCAGGGGCCCAGCTCAGGGCACTTTCTTCCCAAGCCCTAACATTCCAGAGTAAGCACCTGCAATTTACGATCTCTGCTCCCTTCCTGCACAAAACACATAGCACAAAATACATATGTATCAAGAGGGGAATTGTGGTTGAGTAAAAAAAGAGCATTATATTAAGAATCAAATAACTGGGCTCTGATCTGGCCAGTGTACCTCACTAGCCCTTCACCCTTGAGTAAATCACTTCCTCTCCATATTCCCATCTGTAAAGTGATGGAGAGGGGGTAGTTTAACATTGCGTGGTAGAAAAGTACTGGCCTAGGCATCTGCAGATCAAGTTTCTGGTTCTGATGTTGCTGCTTGCTTACTCTGTGACTTGAAGAAAATCACTTCCTCCTTTACTGGGCCAAATTCTCCCATATGTAAAACAAGAAGGTTGGATTAAATGATTCATTAAGTTCCCTACCCATCTGGAAATTGAATGATTCTATGAAATGGCTTTCACTAAACAAACGTGAATTGAACTGCCTGTTCTGTGTCAGGCACTGTTTGATGATGGTTGTGAAAGGGCACATGACTGAGACCCTGAGACACTTAGTACCTCTGCTGCTTGTTCCTGTCAGTGTCTAAAATTCGGAATGTGGCAATGACCCCATACAGCCAGTTCCTGTACTTCTCCTGCTTTGGGTCCCCCAACCTCCTTCCCTGTCCTCTACACCACCACATATAACTTTAAGCAATGGTGGTGAATCATGGAGAAGTTTTTGAAACATATTCCACCATCTGCCTGCTGGAGACATTCACAGTCCTGTCATCAAGCTGCAGTGTGGTCTCTAGCCGGCCCAATAGAGAAACAGGCCAGAAAGCAATGGCAGATTAATGGAGTTGGGAGGAAAGTTGTTGATTTTTGACAGAGGGGTCTGTGAAAACCATTTGTGAGCTGAGCTGAGGAATTAGATCTGGAAAGACTCTCAGCGTCTTGATTACAAGATTACTTGTTCCAAAAAGGACCTTGAAAGGTCCTTACAGCTATGTGTTCCTTCTGCAAGGTAGGGAGTGCCTGATCCTGATCTATTTCAGAATTTTGAGAAGCTTTTTGGATTACATCCAGCAAAGGACGAGGAAGCTTTTCTTAATAGCCAGTCCAGAGTTAACCTCTCCTGGTTGGAAAGTTGCCTCCCATTTCAATTGTGGGAAAAGTGACTGATCAGTGCTCTCTCAGTGACAAGCACAGGGTATGAGACTAGACACCCCTTATTTTATTCTATCCATTTTAACCTGACTGATGCATCCCAGTTGAAAAGCCCACACTAACACACTGCTGGACATCTTACCAAAGTCAAATGGGAACAACCTGGAACTCCATGGCGAGGTCTCTTTCCCTCTTACGCCTTATAGTAGGGGCAGGTCCTGCTAAGTTGTCTTCCTTCTCCTTCACTCACTGAAAACAACTTTGTTCCTGATCCTCTTCAGATATTGCCTCCTTCCAAGCTACCAGGCCAGGAAGTCCATTCAGCTGGAAGCCGGGACAGCAGCCTTGTTTTCATTTAGTCTCCTTTCCTGCCACTTGTTCCACGATGTATGTCAAGAGTTAAAAGCTGTCTGATCCGGCTGTATTTGAGTTGGCAGAGCAGATCCTAAATCAGTTATCTGGTTCCTCCATTGCAGCCTAAAGACCATAGAACTCTAAATCAGGCAGAAGGAAGGGAAGGTGGGAAAAGTACTGAAAAGCAAAATCCCACAGGGATCCAAATGGTCCTCGAGAGAATAATCTTATCCAGAAGCAATGAACAAGTGGCACATAATTGAGCCCCAGGACTGGCCAACCAGATGAAAAACAGGCCAGTGGAGCCTACATGGTAACTTACTGCATTTGGTGCTGTGATCCAACTCATCTCCCCATCCCTGCAGAGAAACCTGTGACCATGAGGAGCAGCCTGACCATGGTGGGAACCCTCTGGGCCTTCCTGTCCTTTGTTACTGCCGTGACCAGTTCTACCAGTTACTTCCTACCTTACTGGCTCTTTGGATCCCAGCTGGGGAAGCCAGTGTCATTCAGTACATTCCGGAGGTGCAACTACCCTGTGCGGGGAGAGGGACACAGTCTGATCATGGTGGAAGAATGTGGGCGCTATGCCAGCTTCAATGCCATTCCAAGCCTGGCCTGGCAGATGTGCACGGTGGTGACAGGTGCCGGCTGTGCTCTGCTACTCCTGGTGGCACTAGCTGCTGTCCTGGGTTGCTGCATGGAGGAGCTCATCTCCAGAATGATGGGACGTTGCATGGGAGCAGCGCAATTTGTTGGAGGTAAGACTGTGCTTTTAGGATTGAGTGGGTTGGGTAGCTTTGGGGCAGGGAGGAGTGGGGAGTGTAGCCTTATGGGGAAACCCATTCTCATCCCCTTCACTTTGTCCAACTCTAAGGCTATGAATGAAGTCCCCTTTAAAATTTTAGTCTAGGACTTCCCAAAGTGCAATCAATATCAGAGTTTTATTCACAGTAAATTTGGCTACTAGGCAGAGTTGATATCTGTTGTTTACCCTCTATTTTTGTTACCTTCATCTGCCTGCAGGTAGCCCATTTAAAAACATTATCTATTAATATATCTGCCTTACAGAGGCAGCAACATACACTCTAGTATTACTGCTCCAATGTAAACTTAATCTCTAGTAGTCCTGCTCTCTAGTAGTTATCTCAGAGAACAGTGATCTGATAAACACATACACACACGTACAAATTACTAACAGTTCTCATCAAAGAAATACACCTCTAATAGTGAAATGCTAGGTATGAGACAAACTGTAGATGACTACTTATTTGGAACATATCTAAGGCTAGCCCTGTCTGGCAACTATTAGCAGTCTACCCAGATTTCTTGTGACCTTGACCCACCTTACTTGTTATTCCCCTCATTCAGGCTCCCCCTAACTTTAGTGAAGGGAACCTGAGATACTGGCAGTGTGTGGACTGGCTAGAAAAAAACAAAATGCAAAAATGGGAGACTTCAGAAAGACGATGAGAGCTGTATAATTTGAACGTCTGAGAAGAAAAAACAAATTTAGAAAGACAGGAAAATATATATGTGAATATTTGACTATTTTGCAAAACCTAGATTAGGCACTGGGAAAAATTGCTGGTAGAATCTACCGCTGAAGTTTGTTGTTACAGAGTTTTAGAATTATTATCCAATTCATTATCATTATTATCTCCATTAGCATGACAGTGTGGGTCACTAGGGCCAGGAAACTTGGATTTCACTTCTGTTTTTTTTCACCAAGTTGCTGTGTGACCATAGTGGGAAAATGACATGACCTTTCCTATGCTTCACTTCCTTTGAATTTGTCCCCTGGTGATATAGTCCAGATCTGATCTTTCTTTCTTCTGCCCAATGACTGCATTCAGGTGGCCTTGGAGTGAGATGGCAGGGATGAGCTAAGACAGTGGTTCTCAATGGGGACTACTTTTGCATGCCGCTCCCCCTGGAAGACATTTGGTAATGTCTGGAGGCATTTTAAACTGTCACAACTTGGGGAGGGTTCTACTGACATCCAGTGGGTAAAGGTGAGGGATGCTGATGAACGTCTACAATGCACAAGACGAAGACAACACTCCCCCACAACCACAAAGAGGTATCCAGCCAAAATGTCAATAGTTCCAAGTTTGGGAAACCCTGGGCTAGGCTACCATGGTTTCCTGGCCTGATTATGAAAAGCATCAGACTCTTTTTGTAATACCAATTAAGGTGATGCTTTCTGGTTTCCTCTTTTCTCAGACTTTAAAAGTTTTAAATCTGAATTACCATTCTAGCCTCCTTCATTTCTGATTTTTCCCACCGTTTAGCCACTAATGGGTTTTTAGCCACATTGGAATGTATAATTAGGTTAGTTTCTTCCCTTTGAAAACTGTAATACTATACCAGTTGCTAAGGCTGATCTAAGCCAATTATCTTAGCCGGCTTTCGAAGCTCCATGGGTATTACAAATAGGTCTTAGGCTTACCTTTCACTTTTATTTTTAAACATGCTATAATTAACTCAGCACTGCTATGAACACATTATTTCAGGAAGTGACACTTGGCTGATAGGGCAGAGGGGTCATCCTTGCAATTCGTATTCATAGCCCTGGAGCCCAGTTCCGTGCCTGGCACAAAGCAGATGTTCAGTAACTGTAGAAAGAATGAATGCATGGCTAGGGCAATATCTAGCATATGTTGGGATAAACTGAATGTGTGAGAGCTGGATTAGTTCACATCTTTTCCTCTTTTTCCAGGCTTCCATGCAGGGATGTTAGCACCCTGAGTTCTCATCTCTTCTGACAAAAGAGTGACAGTTTAGTTTCACTTGTATTTCTAAGAGTTTCCAGCAGAGTGAGGAGGGGCTGACTGTCAAGAATCAGAAAGCCTAGCAACAGCCTCCATCCGATTCCACACATTAAAGCAGCTCCCATACCCCCAGCTTGCTTCCTCTTTTGGGCTCAACTGAGACTTTCACAAAGCATTCGTAATTCTCCATATGATGTATTTCAGTTGATTTCACCTACTAGGTATAGAAACTCAAATGAAATTGTTGATGGGGGATGTGGGAAGGTAGTGGAGATCTGGATATTCACAGCTTGGGTGGGACAGAACTTTGAGTGGCAGGTATCATATAGAGGAAATAAAAACATGAGCATCATTTTAGTTTCACATGATTCTGCCATTCTATATCCACAAAAGCCTTGCTCATAGGAACATAGTCACAGTGTTCACATGTAGATGAGGGTCTTTAAAGCTCAAGAAGAAAATGCCGTTTGGCAGTAGTCCTATAAATCTTCAAGACCCTGGGTGTGCTACCAGGTTTATCCCTGGGCAGGGAATTGATATTGGGACAGATCGCTAGACATCCACAGCTTCCCCATCTGTAACACCAGTCAATTAAGAACCATTCCTGCCTCCTTTCTAGAGACTGGTGGCTGTCCAGGTTATATCAGATGTGAAAGAATGGTGAGGGTTGCTTGGATGAACTTACTAGAAGCCCCTTGGCATATGACTGTGACCTAAGGATCTTTGGACATCTTCGGCCTGACCCTCTGAGACAGGCTTTGCCAGTGGAAGGAAACCATGGCTGGGCAGCATTTTGGGCCCAATGGATAAAAGACAGTAGGGAAAGAGTTTGGGAGATTAAGTTCAAACTTGTGTAGCTGAGGAGAATTGATTTTGTTGCTTCAGGCCTGGCCGCTTCTCAGCAGCTAGTGCATTAACTGAAATACATTGGAGGAGGAGTCAATTTCTGTCAGGTCTGGTTTCTCTCTCCCAGACCCCAAACCACTGAAGAGATGGAGTATCCATTAAGAACTACCCCCTCCCCCACCTGACTCTTGTTCCCCCATTTGGTGGCTGCCCACAGAGATGAGTTGTGGGAAGTGGGAGAGACAGGAAGAAATAAAGAGCTGCTGGCCTGACTCATACTCAGCAAGGTGACCTGATGGGGCCCATGGGTCCCATTTGCTCCACCTGTAGCTGATCCATCTGGACAAACCTCGGGTCCAGAGAGCCTTCCACTGGGACCTCCATGCCCTGTTCCAATCAATGAAGGAAACACCTGGCCAGGAGATTATTTCAACACTGGGGATGCTGAGATTTCCAAACAGCTGGCTCCCAGTCCCTCAGAACATGGCCATTATTCACATTCCCCTGTGTATACATATGCAAGATGCTTATGAGATCCTCTATCTTCAGTGAGAGCTAAACAAAGAACAAATAGGTGAGTAGTAAATATAAGGAACTTCTTGGCAGGAAAACAATGTAAGATCTTGGATCAGGTTACTCATGGGAGGCCAAAAATCTTTCTTGACCAAGGAGTGTATCAGAATCACCTGGGGTGCTTAAAAAATGTGAGCTTTCCAACTCTCTGGTCTTGTTTCCCATTTTGACATACACAACAACAGGTGTAAGGCTGCGCATTTAGTGAAATCTCCCCAGTGACTTTGATGTGTATGTGTGTTCCCTTTCCCCAGCCCAAGGGAAGATCACTACCCTGGACATTATTTTTTGTTGTTAAGAGAACAGCATTCAATACACCAGTGCTTTTCCCCGTATAAGATCCTAACATTATATGCTTCAAACTGAATAAAAGTTGCCGTTGGAGGCATATCACTGAGAACTTGATTTCAGGAAGAGTGCCATGCTTCTAAAAATCATTATCATCTCTGGAAACCATTTTTTTTTTCCGGAAAATCTTTCAAAGTTTCACCAGATATCATTTTATTTATCCTTACCATGCTGAGAAAGGATTATGAAAGTGATTTTCTGTTTGGGAAGTGGTATTCAGGGAAGTTAACCCACTAGCAAAGACTTATGTAGCAAATTGGAGCAGAGCTGAGAATATGGTCCAGGACTCCTGACTCTCAATCCTGTGCTTCATACACTGATGCTCTCGATTTTTTTTCTTTTCTCTGTTGGAAAAGAAATGCTATCACAGTGTTTTCCAGAGTGGTCCATGAACCACTTGGATTAAGAATTACCTGGGGTGCTTGTTATTACAGATTCCTTAGTCCTACAGACTGCACCAGGGCCTGCTAAAGTGCATAATATACAACCTCTCATGCTCATATGTTTTTGAAAATATGTTATAAAATATTTCAGATGTACTCACTACTCTGTGTAAGAAATGGAATATTAGCAATATAGCTGAAGCCTCCTTTATACCCTGATCACATTCCCTTGTCCCCACTGAAAAGGTAACAACTGTCTGGGAGTTGTTACTTACCATTCACTATCATGATTCCAGGACACACTAAAATTTGAGAAACTCTGCTCAGCCTTGTTTAGGGTGTTGCTTCTTTCTGGAATTCCCTTTTCCTCTATCCCTCCCTGTAAATATCTACCTATCTCTCAAAGGCCAGGTCCAATGCAGCCCTTCTGTGAAGCCTTCCCTGATCTACTTTTGACATCTTTAGCAGGTATGAACTATCCTGTAACTCCAAGAGGAATATGGGGTAGAATGAATGGGGGAGGTAAGTGAAGGAACTCCCTAGGAAGGGAAAGCTGAGATATAGTTGAAAGTCAGGTTTGTAAATTTTCCTCTGGTTTGTGTTTGAGTCAAAATTGTTATAATAACAAATTAGCCCATACTAGGCTTCTGCTCAGGGCAGTAATTCCAAGCTACCCAATAATTGTGTTTGGAAAGCAGGATTGGCAGCTACGCAAAGATAAAAGAATTGAGAACGAGAACAGGAAGTTTAACAAATGCCCACCCAACAGTTACACTTGTGAATAGTGGAGGGGTGTGCAATGGGGGTTGGTAATACCCAACGAGGAGGTTATCCCTGCCAGAAGACAAAGATTAGGCATCTACCTATTAGAGAATGTGTAGTTGGGAGAGGATTATATAGCAGCTGGGATATAGGTAACTAGTAATGCTGGGAAGAGGGGAAAGTTGAGAGCAGCTGTGGTATGGCTGGAGGGAGGGTTCCAAGTTCTGTATCAGATTTTGCACTTGAGGGTATGTATTGGTGTCCCAGTTTCCACAAGGGCTGAAGCTGAGTAAAGTAACTCCAGCCCTCTTCTTGGTTAGCTCAGTAAATTCAAACCATGGCAACTATGTCAGGGAGAACATTTGGTATTTTTTTTGATAGGGGATTCTTAGGGAGGGGAGCAGTTGAGGAAGGGAAACAAAATGGCAGCCTGTTGGACACCTGCCCACGTGTAGTAGGGGAGTAAAGACAGTAACACACTCTAAAGGCTTTCTTTTCCTTCCTAGAGGCATGTGAGATTAGGAAAGTTCCCAGCTAAGCATATGCAGTTGAAACAGACTTCTTCAAGGGGCATATGTGGTTGAAGCGGAAGTCAAACTGGGAGTTAGCAATGACACAGAAGAGAAGTGAGAGCCAGGGCTGCAGCTCATGTGTGGCAGAGCTGGGATTTAAACAAGTTTTCTCTGCCACCAGAGCTTCTGCTTTTAACATTTTTAGTGGTGTTTTTCTTAAGTGTTGGTACCAGGACAAGATACCTCCACATTACAGGGTGCTTTTAAAATGCATATTCCTGGGCTGCAGTTACTGAATCGAATACCTGGGGCTGAAGTTCAAAAATCCACATTTTTAATGAACCTCCATTCTTTCAGAAGGTGGCAGGTACTGACACTTGTGAATGACTTCCCTGTTGCTACCTGAAGCACATCTTCACAACTCCAAATTAATGAGAACTGCTGGAGACAAATATAATTGAGAATGAATTACTCAGTGAATCCATTTTTATTTTTAATGTGTTCCCAGGGGCATCTTTCTCCAGCTATGATAAAATGTAATGGAATCAGCTGTCAGTTACAAGTCAAATATCTTCATGAAGTATGTTTACAACCTAATGTGCTCACCTGTCTAAAAGGCAGGATGGAGGGCTGAGGAAGATGACAGGGGTGGGAGGGCAGGTTGGGCAGAGCATGGAGCTACATGCACTAGAGCTGAACAAATGCTTTGCAGAGATTCCTGTTCTTTCAGCAGGTACTTCTGCAAAATTGCAAGATAACTCCAACCAGGCAGCTTTTGAATCAAGCCCTGTTCAGGTTTGGACTTTTTAGCTATTTGTCATGAGGTTAAAGGGTTGAAGAGGTGAGGAAGAAATTACCATGGAGAACACAGGTAGAAACTGGGAGAGGAGCCACAGGAAGAGTCAACTGCATAAGAATAATAAATTTTTCTTGAGCACTTTCTATGTATGAGGCACTTTATGTATATTAATCTCATTAATTCTTGGAACAGCTCCATAAAATACAGTCAGCCCTCCATATCTGCAGGTTCTGCATCCACAGATTCAACCAACCATGACTCAAAAATATTTTTAAAAATCCAATAAGAATACAACTATTTACATACCATTTACATTGCACTAGGTATTATAAGTAATCTAGAGATGATTTAAAATATACAAGAAGATGTGCTAGGTTATATGCACACTACATCATTTTATATAAGGGATTTGAGCATTCGCAGGTTTTGGTATCTGCAGGGGTCCTGGAACCAATCCCCTGTGAATACCAAGGGACAAGTGTATTATTATTACTCCCATTTTACAGATGAGGTGAATGAAGCACAGAGAAATTAAGTAGCTTGCCTAAACTCACACAGCTTCCAAGTGGCAGGGCTGGAATTTGAATTCAGGTCTAGTTCTGCATTCTGACTACAGAACCCATTGTTTTAAGCCACCATGTTGTGCTGTCACTCTCCCTCTAATGCCTAGAAAATTCCTAGTGCCTGCTAGAAATATTGTTGCCAAGAGGTAATCATCCCTGGACACATGTCTCTAGAAGGACAGAGCCTTTAAGGGTTGATAATCTCTTTGATCAGTGAAAAAAGGCATTGCTAGTTACTGCTATGTGACCTTGGGTAAATCATTTTCCCTTTCTGTGTTTCAACATTCACATCTGTAACAAGGAGAGATTAGGGTAGGTTATGTCCAAAAGCCTTTTCCTTTCTAAGTTTTTTTTTTTTTTTTTTCTGTTTTTTTTACGGTGTGCGGAGTCTGGAGTGATTTCCCAGACACGACATTGGAGTCCCTTCAGAAGGGACTTTCCACTTGGGCAATGTGGGCAAAGGAAACTGTCTGTTATATAGCCTGTGCATACTCTGAAACAG
>NW_012102798.1:1825623-1830853 GCF_000951045.1 Mandrillus leucophaeus
ATCTGTAACAAGGAGAGATTAGGGTAGGTTATGTCCTCCTTCTTTTTCTTTACTTCTTTCCTTTTTTTTTTTTTTTTTTTTTTTTTTTTTTTTTTTTTTTTTTTTACGGTGTCAGGTGTCTGGGATGATTTCCCAGCCACGACATTGGAGTCCCTTCAGAAGGGACTTTCCACTTGGGCAATGTGGGCAAAGGAAACTGTCTGTTATATAGCCTGTGCATACTCTGAAACAGATGCATTTATCGAGTACTTATTATCTACCATGTGCCAAGGACACAGAATTGAAGGTAAGTATGTCTCCCTCCTTCAAGGAATACACACTCTAGTGAGGGAGGCAGATGATAAACTTTTGTAAAGAATATATATTACAGACTATTTTAGTCACAGGAGTAAGCGCTGGGTGCTATGGGAACAGAAAGAAGGAGCATGTAATTTAGCCTGGGGGTTGGGGATGGTGAGGGAAGACTTCCTGGAGAAGGAAATCCTTGACCTGAGCTCCTCAGTATGGTAAGATCTGAGGGGCAGGGGTCTGAGGAAGATGGAAGGTTCCCTCTACTGTGCCAAGAAAGGCACTTGGCCAGCTCTAGTTTCCGCTTGAGAAGGCAGAGTTCGTGCCAGTCCCAGGGATCTGAATGTGAAGGTTAGAAAATAGAGCTGGTGTTCTTTTATAAACTTGTGTTCTTTTCTTCCTAGTCTGTGTGGGAAAACTCAGTCTTTATTAAATTTTCCCTCAAAGGGTATATACTGGCAGCAGGAAAAGGCTTAGGTTTCATTCCTACTTTTGTCCTTAACCCAGTGTGCATACTCTGGACGACCTCTTCATATCCTAGGATTTCAGTTTATCTGTGGAAAAAACAGGGGGTGTTGTTGTATTACCACTGGATGAATTCCAGGGCCTAGAAAGGTCTTTGAGTGACCAGTTTCACTTCCTGTGATACCACGAGACAGATAAGAATGTGTTCTAATTTTAAGCATTCCACTGAAGAGAATTTCTAACCTTAATTGGTCATTGTTTTAGTTTCTAAAAGCATTCTCACTGTCAGTAAATTCTCCATATTTTCTTATTTAAATCCTTCTTGCTATTTCTTAAGGTCCTTCTCTTCTTCTGCGGCCTCAATGAGTACTGAGAAAAGCTAGTTGCCATGGCGCAGCCAAGCTTGGAGGCTACTTTGAGATCTTCCTAAAGGATTCATCTGAAGGCAATATGAGTTCCTTAGAGTATATATGGCTTCTTCCTCAGTGAGAAAAGAGAAGTGAAGATGAAGCTGGCAGTCCCTGGAGCAGCCTGCTTTTCACTGTCCAGTTGAGCCCCAGAGCTCTGGAACCTGTAAATGTGCTATTCATTCACCATTAATCAAGCAACTGCTTTGTGACAGTTCTGTGCTATGTGTTACTTTCTGCATCCACATTCATGGCAGGTGTCCCTCCCATGATCATTAGTGTGGCACTCAAGTATGGTGAGATTGTAATTAGACTCTTGCTTGCAAGTAGCAGAAACTCACTTGAGTTTCCTCAGTGAAAAAGGAATTTATTAAAACATAAGGAAAGTAGAATTGGAAAGCCATCAGGAAGGCCTGGCTTCTCTTTTCTTCTAGCGGTTCCATTGACAGCATGGAGTTTTTCTCATGGTATGTCTGCTTCATGTCACTATTCTCCTCTATTCTCTCCCTCTACCAGTCAGTTTGCTCAGCTTATCCAGAATTGATACCCACTCATAACTTTGAATTGAACTTGGCTTTAGCTTGACACAGACTTGATTCTACCTTCTGGTGTTGTGAGGGTGTTTTCAACTTCTGCATTATCTGTTAACTAGCTCAGCATCTTTATGATTTTTTTCCCTCCATTTTTAAACAGACTAGTCAAGTGCAGTAGTGAGAAGGGGGAAAGAATAGAACAATAACTTCAATCTATAACTGACTGTGAACAAGCAATTGAGACAACTCACTACCTTCAGACCAGTCATCTTTATGTTTCTCAATTAAAAATTCCAGAAACAAGAATCTAACCCAGGTCACCTCTTCATGCCAGGCTGCAATGTCACCCATCACTGACCAGCCAATGAATTTGTTTTAGTTGTCAGATGCCAATGCTTGATAAAATCCTCTGTGACCAGAGGCAGGGTAAAAGCCATAGGATATAAAATGTGAAAACATATACAGCAAGAAAAAGTTGTGAGCAACACAGTTGCCCTTAGAAGGCAGTGTTGGCAAGCAGATCCAGATTTGTATATCTGGTTGGAAGAATAAGATTATCACTAAGGTACAACAGAATTTCCCTGTAATAACTAAATGACCTAAATAAAAGGGCTTTAATCCTTTTATTTAGGGTAAGTGTTCATGGTGGAAGGCATATGGAAACCAAAGAAGGAAGGACTGCTTGGTATAAAGCTGGAATGATTTATTAGGGGAGGAGTGTGGTTCCCTGCTCATCAGTCCAGCAGTTGACTCCAAGTTACAGAAATCATTACATGTTTTCAGCTAGTAGGGACCTACCTGATGTTTAGAAACAGCTGGATTTTGGAAAAGAGTCGCAGCCTTTACATTGTTATTCTCTGTGTATCAGACCAAAGCAAAAGAAGTTGGAAAAGCCAACCTGGCCTTGTAAGTCATTGACTAAAGTATTTTGACTGTAAAAAGTTTATTGGGTTGTCTCAGTTTTCAACATTTTTTAAATTTATGAGTTGTCCCCTCTGTTACCTATTACACCCCACTACCTGTGGCATGGCCAAAAAAAAATATCCTGTTGAGTTGGAACTCTCATAGAAATTTAGGGTAAAGGGGGAAGTGTAAGCTCAATTGAGGAGGCAGAATTTGCGCTGAGCTAATCCAAAGGGAATGTTGGGGTGACAGAAGATGTTATATTTTTTTCTACCTGTGTGTATGCTTTCTTTCTAGGGCTGCTGATAAGCTCAGGCTGTGCCTTATACCCTTTAGGATGGAATAGCCCGGAGATAATGCAAACATGCGGGAATGTCTCCAATCAATTTCAGTTAGGTAAGGTGGCCTGGGCAGATGGCAGTGATGGTTCATGGGAAATCTGTTTTCCAAAGCGCTTTACCACTTGGAGGGGACTCTGTTAGTGGTACTTGCCCGAATCTCTCTCAATGTGTTAGCTTATGGGAAGTGGTGGCTTAACTCACAAGAGTTAGCTGTAAATTCCCCTTCTTTAACTATCTCTCCATACCATTTATGCACTTTTATCCAGAGACCTATGACCTGTTAGGGCAACCTTATCTTCAGAGGGATTTAAAATGCTTGGAGACTAACAATCTGCCATCTTCTGAATAAATCTTAGTTCCTACTAGTGTTTCCTTCTAGGCACAATTTTCCAAATGTAAATCAACAGTATTGCTTGTCAGTCTCCACTGAAGATGTAACACAACGTTATTTGGTTTACCTGACGCATAAGGAACTTATATAAATATTCAAAATTGTTTCTAACGGCAAGAGTTGTTAAATATTAGAGTAGGTGACAGAAGTAGCCCTGAACCATTCTCTGGTGGCCAATTTTCATTGAGAATGTCTCAGATTCACTATTGTGAGTTGGTAATAGATTAGATTCTAATTGGAAGATTTCAAAAATACTCCCCCACCTATCATGATGAAAGAGAATAGGAGAGGGAATGTCTAGGTTTCCTTGGGTATTCTCAATTGTACAGAAGGATTTGGGAACAACAAGGCCATCCAACCACTTATAGCTTGTGCTCCAATACTTCCCTTTCTCTCTGTTGCCTCAGATTGTTTTTTGAGTCTTGCTTGACTCATTTTTGAGAAAGTTTTTCACTATGCAAACACAACACGAGGGAAAGTGTAACTAGTGTGGACGCTCTAATGTCCGGTGTTCTTCACTCAGTGCAAGGCTGACTGGTAAATATAATATTTCTGACATAAAGGAATGAATAAATACCTGGGGCAGGTGCTGAAGAAAGGGAAGCAAGCTACTAGTCCTGCTAGCTGAGGTAAAAGCTAAAGATTGAGTACATTTTTCCTAGTTGGTTGTGGGGACTGATTCTACTTTTTGAAAATGACAGTTTTGTTGATATATAATTCACATACTATAAAATGTACCCATTTAATGGGTATAATTAGTGGGTTTTAGTATAGTCACAATGTTGTCTAGCCATCACCACTATCCAATTCCAGAACTTTTTTTTTTTTTTTTTTTGAGATGGAGTCTCACTCTGTCGCCCAGACTGGAGTGCAGTGGCCCAATCTCAGGTCACTACAACATCTGCCTCCCAGGTTCCAGCGATTCTCCTGACTCAGCCTCTCGAGTGGCTGGGACTACAGGCTCACGCCAGTATGCCCAACTAATTTTTGTATTTTTAGTAGAGACAGGGTGTGCAGCGGGGTTTCTGCCATGGCTCAAACTGCTGACCTCAGGTGATCCTCCCACCTTTGCCCTCAGGTGATCCTCCCACCTTTGCCCCCCAAATTACTGGGATTACAGGAATGAGCCACAGCACCCTGCCCCAGAACATTTTTATCAGCCCAAAAAGAAACCTCTTATCCATTAGCAGTCAGTGCCTATTTCCCTTTGCTCCCAGCTGCTATAACCACTGTCAATATGGATTTACCTATTTTGGATATTTTATGTAAATGGAATCATATAATATGTGGTTTTTTGTGTCTGGCTTTTTCACTGAGCGAGAAGTTTTCAAGATGTATACATGTTGTAGCATGTGTCAGTACTTTATTTCTTTTCATTTCTGAATAATATTCCATGGTATAAATGTAACACATTTTATTTATCCATTTATCATTTGATGAATATTTGACTTGTTTCTACTTTTTGGCTATTATTATATAATGTTTCTATAAATATTTGTGTACACATTTTTGTGTGGACATATTTTCATTTCTTTTGGGTATATATCTCAAAATTGCTGAGTCACATATTAACTCTATGTTTAAGCCTTTTGAGGAACTGCCAGGCTTTCCAAAATGACTGCATCATTTTACATTCCCACCAACAGTGTACAATGGTTTCAATTTTCTCAACATCTTCCTCAATACTTATTTTCCACTTTTTTGTTATAGCTGTCCTAGTGGGAGTAAAGTGCTCTCTTATTGTGGTTTTGATTTGCATTTCCCTGATGGCTGATGATTTCAAACATCTTTTCATGTACTTATTGGCTGTTTTTACATCTCCTTTGGAGAAATGTGGATTCAAAACATTTGCTTGGTTTCTTTCCTTCCCTTCCTTCCTTCCTTCCTTCCTTCCTTCCTTCC
>NW_012102798.1:1830963-1891667 GCF_000951045.1 Mandrillus leucophaeus
TTTCTTTCTTTCTTTCTTTCTTTTTCTTTCTTTCTTTCAAGATGGAGTAACACTTTGTCACCCAGGCTGGAGTGCAGTGGTGCGATCTCTGCTCACTGCCACCTCCACTTCCCAGGAGGAACTTTATTAGGTTGAAGAAGTTCCCTTCTATTCCTATTTTGCTGATTGTGTTCATAATGAAAGGGCGTTGGAGTTAATCAGATGCCTTTTCTTCATTTACTGAGATAATCATGCAATTTTTGTCTTTTATCCTTTCAATATGGTGCATTTCGTTGATTGATTTTCATATGTTAAACCAACCTTGCATTTCTTGGATAAATCACAGTTGGTCATGATGTATAATTTATTCTATACCTTGCTGGATTTACTTTTCTACCATTTTATTAAGGGTTTTTGCATGTATATTTATTAGGGATATTGACCTGTATATTTCTTTTCTCGTGATGTGTTTATTGACTTTTGGTATTAAGGTAATATTGGCTTTACAGAATGAATTGCTATGATTCTACTTTGATTAAGGTAAAATGCCAAAGTAAAAAGTTGGATATGTGATTTGCATGGAGATTACCAACTTTGTTTTCTGCCCTAATCACCACCTAAGGACCTAGTTCATAAATGGGTATTTCTGGGCTGAGTGCAGTGGCTCATGCTTGTAATCCCAGCACTTTTGGAAGCTGAGGTGGGTAAATCACTTGAGCCCAGGAGTTCAAGACCAGCCTGGGAAACATGGTGAAACCCTCTCTTTACAAAAAGTAAAAATAATTAGCTGGGCATGGCAATGTTCACCTATAGTCCCAGTTACTTGGGAAGGGAGATACACAGAGCCAAAAAAGAAAAGACACAGTCTCTACCAAAGGAATAAGATTTTTACCCTGACATGGTTCAGAGAGATGAAGAAGGTAGGGAGGAGAATAGAGGCAGGCATTATCAATCTGTCAGAGTAAGTAAAAAGGATTTACCACTCTAATACTCTGATAGGTTTTCTGCAGCCTCCTATATGAAGAGATCACATTCATGTCTTCAATCTATCTTTTCTTAGGT
Organism: Mandrillus leucophaeus; assembly: GCF_000951045.1. NCBI lineage: Eukaryota > Metazoa > Chordata > Mammalia > Primates > Cercopithecidae > Mandrillus > Mandrillus leucophaeus. The sequence goes on from NW_012102798.1 coordinate 1,832,005, forward strand.
TTTCATTCAAGTTATCCTAAACTATCCACACTATTTTTCAGTCCTAATTTGAATGATCAAAGATACAATTTATATTAAGGCACTGATCTTGATGTCTGCATTGGACTAAAGATAGCCACAAATTTCTTGACAGTCTTCCCATAGAGAAGCTGGGTCTATCTCCAATTCCTATTCCCCAAATCTTAAGTGACTTATAGCTGCTTTAAGTTAATCTAATTAAATCTAATTAGAGCATTAGACTTCATAGTCTAGTCAGCTTCATTATAGAAGATAAATAGAGTATGACAGAAGTGACGTCAAGCTTATTCTAGGCCTATGGTCTAAAGAACTTGCAGTTTCCATCTTGGTTTCTTGGAGCTCTGAGTCATCATGTAGAAAGTTTGACTATCCTGGAGAGACCACGTGGGATTTCCAAGAGTTACTTAAAGACAGAAAAGGTCAGCTAGTGCAGCCATTCCTGCCAAGGCACTAGACATGTGAGTGAAGTTGTTCTGAACCCTCCATACTGGTTAACTGAATATCACTGAATAACATCAGTTAATACCATTTAAAGTAGAAGAATTGCCCACCTGAGCTCTGAACAAATTGTGATCCGCAGAACCACGAGATATAATAAAATGGTTGGTTTTAAGCTGCTATGCTCTGAGGTAGTCTGTCATACAGCAATGGATAACCAGAAAGATGCCAAACCATAAGTATATTTCAGAACGTTATTTTAAATAAAAATAATTCATGTATGTGACAAAATAAAACAATACATATATAAAGGTTTAAAACTTAAAATCAGTCTTTTTTCTGACCTCAATCCCATTCCCCAAAGTGACCATTAAGTTCCTTTTATATTCTCCAGAATTTTTAATAAATACAACACATTTTTTCCAACTGGGATCATATTATCTAGCTCTCTATCTATCTAGCTAGCTACACTGTTCTGCACTTTGGATTTTTCACTTATTCATGTCTCTTGAAAAGCTATCAATGTTTATAGATCTTCCTTCTATATTTTAGGTATGCCATATTTTTCCATTGTAGGGATAACATGCTCTGTGAGGGCATAGATTTTTGTCTGTGTTGTTTATTGCTATCTCCCCAGTGCCTGCTTAAAGAGTACCAAATAGTACTGAATATTTGTTGAATGATTGAATCATGATTATTAACCACTTCTTTATGGACATTTAGGTTGCTTCCAGTTTTTGGCTTTTCCAAAATGTATTTCAGGGAACAACTTTATGTATATGTCTTAGCATACTAGTTTATCTGTAGGACAGATTCTTAGGAGTGGAATGATTGGGTTAATGGTTATTTTAAATTTTCAGAAGTCACTGGTGAATTAAATTCTCTCCAAAGAGACTGCACTAAGTTATTCTCCAACCCATAGTGTGAGTTTGCCTGAGGTCCCATAGCCTCCTCGGTTTTGTGGATTGTCAACATTTCAGTTTCTTCCACTCTGGTATCTTCTTTTAATCTGCATTTCAATAATTATGAAAAGGAGTAAATAACATTTCATTTTTATTGCTCATTTCAAATAATATATTCAACTCCAGCAACTTTAAAGTGTAACAGTGTCTATTTACAATTACAATTCTTTAAAAATCCTTAACTTTTACCCATTTATATTTAAGTCTACTTTGATTTCAGACCCTGATTAGAATGTTCCTGAGATTTGCCTTGGTGTATTTTAGCTTGGAGTCAAAGCCCTTTCTAGCAGCTCATCTCCAACTCCCAGGCAGGCTTGCTATTGAAGGACCTCCTGCTGCTTCTCTTGGAGAGAACAGTTTTTAGCATACGCCATCTTCCTTCAGCAAGGAAAAGAAATAGAAAGGGAGGGGGCAGAGGATGGGAGACCCACTTTATCCTTTCCATTCACTTATTCATAACTCTTTTTCTTTTTTCTGTGCATAGGATTGAGGAGAATAAAAACGATGTTAACAATAATTAATATGTTTTTGAGAATTTACTATATCCAATACATTATTTTACTTAAACATTGATGACAGGCAGAGAGGGAATAACTGAAGGAGCAAAATTCTTGACAAGGTGGTTTTTAAGTTACCCCAGGGCACAGAGCTTGTAACTGGCAGAACCAGGATTTAAAACCAGGCCTGGCAGTCTCCATTGCCCTAGCTCTCAACTATTACTTAGGTGCTGTGATCATTATGTAGCAATAATTGCTATCATTTATTGAATGCTTGCATAGGCATCATATTAATTACATTTTAGAATTATCATGCAATACTTCAAATATTTTAAGAGATATGAAGTAATACCATGAACATCCATGTACGTATCACGGATTAAGCAGCTACTTAAAGTTATATAGCTTGCCTAAGTTCACTCACTCAGCTGGTAGAGTGGCAGAGCTGGAATTTGAATTCCAGCTTAGAAAATAAAACCTTACCAATATGTTGGATCTCTGTGTATCCTGCCCCAATTACATCTCTGTGCCTCTTCAACAGAAGTAACTACAATCTTGAATTTGGAGGTCTTAAAAATGTTATATGTACCATTATGGTGATTGTGCTATGAACATTAAATTCATTACCATATTGATTTCTTAAAACAATTCTGTGAGGTTGATTTCATCTACTGATATTATCCTGAGAGGAAGAATAAAACTCTCACATCCCTGCAATGAGAGCACAAAGCCCTTGGTGCCAGTTTTAATGAGGCAGCTCCCTCCTTTATGCTACTTGGCATACTTAGCTATGTGTGGCATACAGAATCATAGAATGTCCAAGCGAAATAGATCTTAGCTATCATTTGGGTTTGGCTGGTTCTTTATTATCCTTTGTCTTCAATGTCACCACCTCAAAGTCCCCCACCATCATACTTTTCTATCACAGCATCATTTTGGTGTCTTTTGTAGCACTAATCACAATCTATAATTATTAGATTTGCCTATTTGATTACCTGTGTTCCTTATTAGAATGTAAGCTTCATGTTGGCAGAGACCTTGTATGTCCTTTTTCACATTCAACAGAGGCTTATTGAGCAAATAAATCTAATCCCACCTCCTCAATGTAAAGACAAGAATCCTGAGACCTGGAAAAGGACTTGCCAAGATCACACACCTTAGGTTTTCTGAATCTCAGGCAGGCACTGTGCTATGAGGGAAGGAACTTCAGTGGTTATAAAAATGGTAGATATCCTCATGGTGTCTGATTAGTGTTGATAAAGGATATGAAGGAAGAGATAGGGTTTGGTGAGAGAATTCTAGAGGGGCATCTGACTTCGATTAGAGGAGGATTAAGGAAGTCCTCTTCAAGAGGGTAAGATTTAAGAAGAAACCTGAAAGGTGGGTAGGCTTAACCAAGTGAACTACGTGAAGAAGAGAGTTCCACACAAAGAGGTAGAATGCTATAAAGGCTCTAACGTGGGAAAGCACATGTTGCATTTGGGTACTACTCTAAGGCCAGTTTTACTGAATCAGAAGAGTGAGTAATGGGAAGAGTAATAGATGATCTCAGAGACATAGGCATTAGTCAGAATTTAAAGGACTTTGTATTTTATCCTAACTGCAATGAGAGACTATTGCAGGGCTTGAAGAAGAAAAGAGATAGGATATGATTTCTATTCTAGGAAGTTTCCTCTGGCAGTGTTATAGAGAATGGCTATGGGGATGGTGACAAGAGTGGAAGCAGGAGACCAGTCAGGAGGCTGAGCCATAGTCTAGGCAAAGACATGAGCATAGCAAAGGTGACTGTGGAGCTGGGGAAAGTAGGCTGTTTCAAAATATATTTTAAAGGTATAATCAATTGTACAGGTGGTAGATTTGATATGGGTATGGAAGATATGTCCGGAAATGGGGAAGACTAGAGGAGAAGCAACTGTGGCTGGGATTGGGAAAAGAGAAGGAAACTCAGTTTTAGGTAGGTTTTGGAGATACCTGTGTGAGAAATCCAAGTGGAGATGTCAAGCAAGCAGTCTGGAGCTCAGTGAGGTATCTGACCTTGAGTTTAGAAATTGGAAGTTCTTAGTACATAAATGATGTTTAAAGTACTGGGAAAGAGGATTGTAATACTAACAGTGGTTATCACCTAGTGAATGTGACCTATGTGCCAGACAATGTTCCAAGTGTTTTATACGTATCATCTCATTTAATCTTCACGGCAACCAAGTGAAATAGATGCTGTCGTTATCTTCATCTTATCATGAGGATGAGAAGTTTACAGAAAGGTAAAGGGACTTATCTGAGATGAATTTAGCTATGGAGAAAGAGTTGAGTGAGAAGAGAAGAGAGCCCAGTCTTAGTAATGGGAAATTCTTCATATGTAAACATTGGGCAATCATAGCGAACTCCTATGTGGCACTCACTATACATCAAGAGCTCATTACATCTTTGCCACAATCTATAAGGAAGATATTATTAGCCTCATTTACAGAATGGGAAATTGAGGTTAAGAGAGGTTAAGTAACTTGCCTAAGGTCATTCAGCTGTGGAGTGGCAGACAGAAGTCCGATCTAAGCACCACCATCTAACAGAAGTTTCTGCAATGATGGAAATGCTCTCTGTGCTGCTGTCTAACGTGTTGCTAGTCACATGTTGTTGAACAATTATAATATGGCTAATGGGACTGAGGGACTGAATTATTACTTTTAATTTTATTAATGTCTAATTTTTTAAATTAATCTAGTGTAATTTTACTAAGTGTAATAGACACAATGTGACTAATGGCTACCATATTGCAAAGCACGACTTGAGAGAGTCTGTGCTTTTAGTTGCTTCTCTGTACAGAAACTTACTAAGGAGACTCAGAGGAGTAGCCAGAGAAACATAAAAGAGAAAATCAAGAATGTGGGGGCCACAGCAGCCAAGAGAAAAAGAATATGTCAAAAAAGAAGATGTAATCAACTATGTTTAATACTGCTGCATTAAACTCGATGAGGACAGAGAAGTGACCATTGGAGTCAGTCAGACAAAGGTGATCTAGAAGAGAAGTTTTGGAGTTACAGATACTGGCAGTATTGTGAGCTGAGGGAAATGAAGCCAATGTGTGTAGATAGTTCTTTCAAGCAATTTTGCTAAGAAGGAGAGCAGAGAAAGTAAGCAGTAGCTGGAGGAGAATGCGGGATGAAGAAAGGCCTTTTCTAAGATGACCAAATGCTTGGATGCTGATGGGAATGATCCTGTAGTGGAGAGAGAATGATGCAAAAAAGAACAGTCTCTGAGAAACTGAGGGTGCAATGAGTAGGATACTTTTTTATTGTATTATAAAGAAATCTAAGTAAGAGCCCTGAACAGAGATTTCAAGTGATTTCTTGATATACTTATTTCAACTTCGACGAGATTTTCAAAATCCTCTTAAATCCACCACACTACTAGAGAATTCTTTCATATTCAATGGCATATAGACAGGGGACACCCAAATAGGTCCCACTGAAAACTTAGAGAAGCTATATACTTCTTTTTTTTCTTCACAAAAAACTAGATGTTTATTTGTTCCACACATGAAAAAAGGGATGTGAGAAGTCATGTTCAGCAACATAAAAGGTCTCCCTGATTACTCTGCACAATGAGAATAAAAGGATTCATGAATACACATATTATGACAAAATTTCAGAATGTTAAAGATAAACAGAATGCCTTAAAAACTTGTAGAGAAGAAAAAAGTTATAAAAGACAAAATACATATAAAAATCAAAATCCTTCTGGCATAATATATTTTATCAAAGTCAATGAATGCTGGATGAAAAAGGTACAATGCTTTTAAAATTTTATACCCAGAAAGAGTGTCATTCAAGTAAAATAAAATAATGAAGATTTTCAACATGGAAGGCCATATAACATTTATTTCTCATGCATTTTTCATAAGGGAATATTGGAAGATACATTACAGTCAAAAGAGAGAATAAATCCCAAAAGAGGAAGGCAAGTAATCCAAGAAACCATAACTACAAGTCTGCAAATTTTTGAAGAATGCATGAATGACTCCTCTGTAACATATTAGAAGGCAATTGTTCCCAATTGGAGAAGGCTTATGGCCTTCAGTGAAAAGGTTGATAAGGAAAAGGGAGTCTTGAAGAAGAAGAAATTCTGACTGAAAGGTTAGGATAATTTGTGAATAGGAAAATGTCAGATGACAGATAAAAAGAATATTAGAAATGCCCAGATAAACAAACATGCAATAAACATATATAAGAAAGTCATGGTCCAAATATAAAGCAAATGAAAAAGAAGTATACTTTAAAACAATTGAAAACTAAAGTAAGAATATATTTTAATTTTAAATATGGGTTCATTTATATTAAATTAGCTCAAGAAGATAACACTGTACATGTACCAAGTGAGAAGTATCTTAGTAGAGAACTTGGTCCCTTATTGAACAATATTTACTACTTCCTATTATTGAAAGCACTATTTATTGGTAATAGAGTCAATCTATTGTCAGGGTATGAGAGACTACATTGTGATTATAAGATAAAAATAATATGTTTCAACTTATACCTTCTATACCTAACACAGAGTCCACAATAAATGTCCTCATTAATATTTGAAGAATAAATAAATACATAAATTTCTTTTTTAATGTTGCAATTTTTATTTTACAGATGAAAAAGGTGGAAGATAAAATAATTTAAGAAGTCCTATTTTGTCTAACTTAGGGGAAAAGAGAACACAGTTTTGTGAGTTTTTTAAATATAATATATACTTTAAGTTCTAGTCTATTAAGGTAGAAGTCAAACTATTCCTATGTTAAAGTTTTAGTTTAATCAAAATGAAATGATCAGGAAACAGATTATTTTTAGCTGATTCTTATACTGTTATTTTCCTTTACTCTTTAGTTCTGAGGAAGAGGACATAAAAATCTTGAATTTTACTCCTGTTGCTCAGTGACAATGTTCAGAGAAATGTGGCATTTTAACCATCATTTTGGTAAACTTGGTTATTTTTGTATGGCCATCTGTCCCTAAACTACATTATTAAAGATATTCTTTTTTAAAAATTATACTTTAGGTTTTGGAATACATGTGCAGAACATGCAGGTTTGTTACATAGGTATACACCTGCCATGGTGGTTTGCTGCACCCATCAACCATTCATCTACATTAGGCGTTTCTCCTAATGCTATCCCTCCCCTAGTCCCCCACCCCCCAACAGGCCCCAGTGTGTGATGTTCCCCTCACTGTGTCCATGTGTTCTCATTGTTCAACTAGCACTTATGAGTGAGAACATGCGGTGTTTGGTTTTCTGTTCCTCTGTTAGTTGGCTGAAAATGATGGTTTCCAGTTTCATCCATGTCCCTGCAAAGAACATGAACTCATCCTTTTTTATGGATGCATAATGTTCCATGGTGTATATGTGCCACATTTTCTTTATCCAGTCTATCATTGGTGGGCATTTGCATTGGTTCCTAGTCTTTGCTATTGTGAATAGTGCTGCAATAAACATATGTGTGCCTGTGTCTTTATAGTAGAATGATTTATAATCCTTTGGGCATATACCCAGTAATGGGATTGCTGAGTCAAATGGTATTTCTGTTTCTAGATTCTTGAGGAATCGCCAAACTGTCTTCCACAATGGTTGAACTAATTTACCCTCACACCAACAGTGTAAAAGTGTTCCTATTTCTCCATATCCTCTCCAGCATCTGTTTTTTCCTGACTTTTTAATAATCACCATTCTAACTGGCGTGAGATGGTATCTCATTGTGGTTTTGATTTGCATTTCTCTAATGACCAGTGATGAAGAGCTTTTTTTCATATGTTAGTTGACCACATAAATGTCCTCTTTTGAGAAGTGTCTGTTCATATCCTTTGCCCCCTTTTGATGGGGTTGTTTTTTTCTTGTAAATTTGTTTGAGTTCCTTGTAGATTCTGGATATTAGTCCTTTGACAGATGTATAGATTGCAAAAATTTTATCCCATTCTGTAGAGTGCCTGTTCACTCTGATGATAGTTTCTCTTGCTGTTCAGAAGCTCTTTAGTTTAATTAGATCTCATTTGTCAATTTTGGCTTTTGTTGCCATTGCTTTTGTTGCCATTGCTTTTGTTGTTTTAGTCATGAAGTCTTTGCTCATGCCTATGTCCTGAATGGTATTGCCTCGGTTTTCTTCTAGGGTTTTTATGGTTTTAGGTCTCTAATGAGACATAGCTGCTTTTAAGTAAGCTTATAAAACTGTCGTGTTATAAATAGCACTTAATTCTAGGGTCATGTCTGTATCGTCCACCAGTGGATCACATTCACAACATGTTTTCATGAACATAATATAATAAGACCCTAAAAAACTCAAGCATAACTGATGGTAATATGCCATTTTTATAATGAGGAAAACCTGAGATGGAGAGCTAAAGTGATTTGTATAAGGTCACACAGCAAACTAAAGGCAGAATAATGAATGGAACCTATCTTCTAACTCACTGCCTGTGTGCCACAATGACTTTTTTCCTCTCCATTGGTGAGGGTATGTCTTGAGTCATTTGAGAATTTGTTTTCTTTAGGATACACTTCAGCTCTATTGTTTTCAGAAACAAATGTCTGAAACATCATGGAAAGTACCTAGTGTTGCATCCTGTATCCCCACCTCAACCCCTATCCCCACCCCCAGCCCCCTTCAATCTTTTAGTATAATCAGATTAAACATAAATAAGGAAGTGGCTGGACCTGATGGGATTTTGAAAGAGATCCCAATTGGAATGGATATATATGAGAAATTCTTAAATGCCTCTAGATTTGATTTGCACTAATAAAGGAACCTAAATGGTCCTGCTAAACTCAATCAAATAAGAAATATCTACAAAAATTGTTGTGTTCCACATGTTCTAAGAGTATATACAGTTTATCTGGGGCCTCTCTCTGGTCTTCTGGGGTATGTGTTTGGGGGATAGGGAGGATGAATGATTGGATGGGGTTTGGGGAAGATACAGCCTTGAAAACAAAAGCGTACAATTGCAAAAAGAATATACCAGCCCCAACCCCGCAAACCAGGAAAGTTTGACCTCCTTCCTTCCACCGCCTCTTTTGTTTCCAGGTTCTTCTCTTGTGTCTTCTAGTCCATCTTCCAGGTCTCTTGCTGTCCTGAGACTCCCTTGGTGCTCACTCTACCCCCGCTGGAAAGTTATGTACCTGACCCTGTCCCACCAGTCTTCAGTTGAACGGTTTAGGAAATTGATTCCTTTTCTTGTTTTCTTCACTTAAAGAAGAAACTAACAGCCAAATATTTAAAACAGAAAATGAACAAACATTAACCAGAACTGACACTGAAACTTAAACTGAATGGGACCTTGAGATCAGTCAGTGGGGCAAATAAGAGCAGGTGACTTTCTCAAGGCCCCACAACTAGTGACCTAGGACTCCCACATATACGGTAGATGCTGCTTAATGGCAACCCAGTATCTGTTTCTTGAATGAATCACCCATTCAACAAGAGGGAGAAAATAGGTAAAGGCTCCTTGCAACAGCCCTGTCAAATGCAATGCCTTTCATATGCCTTAATTTTTATTAAATAAATGAAAAAAAATTAAGTTGAGAAAAATGCTTTGCTGGTTGTTAATTGAATTCCAGCCATCAAATGAAGATTTTATGGACTTGATGCCACACAGATGAATTCTTGAGAAGTCCAATTCTAAATTGATGCTATTCTTCACCAAGCATCTAATTGAAAGCGAGGGTTGGGCATAGATTGCCTAGTTATAAGACTGGGCTTTTGCATAGGTACATTCTTAGCTCTGTGACCTTGGGCAAATTATTCAGCATTTGTGAGTTTGTTACTACCTCATGGATTGTTATGAGGATTAGATGAGATAATGCATGCAATACACTCAGTATAGTATTTGGTATATAGTAACCAGTCAATAGTTGATATCTGATATCATCATCATCATCATCATCATCATCCCGATACCAGTTGTTAAAATAAAAATGTTCCCAGTACTTTAGTTTCCAGAAAAAGAACCTATTACAGCAAGGAGTCAGTATATGCAGCATGAAGGATAAATGCACAGGTTAATAGTAGAATGACCTGGGTTTAATGAGAAGAATAAGTGAAGTATAGACACATACAAAGCACAACAGGCTGTATTATATGTAACTTGCTATTAGTAGCAGCCCAGTTCTCAAGAGCCTTTTTGGAGGGGATGCCTCAGGCTTGGCGTCTGGGAGGGAAGGAGGGACTCCCTCCAACACACACTTGGCAAAGACCTGCAGTAGAGGCTACCCAAAAGCCATGTGTGTGCTCCCTGTGTTTCCTCTCCTGGAGGTTCATTTCCTTTGCTCTCCCATCATTTCCGCTCATTCTTGCCAGTTCAAAGCCTTTTATGGTGACTTGGGGTTTGACCTTTGTGGGTTCAGTTTCCAGGCATTTCCTGTTACCTTTTCTTTCTGTCAGTTTCCTTCTTTATGGACAGTTTGTTTTCTTGTGCTCACCAGAGCACAAAGAAGCAGGCGAATACATTTCTGTGCCCATAGGGGGGCATCAAAGTGTGATAGAAACAACCATGGCCAGGGTATCAGGGCACCTGGGTTTTGATCTTCTTAAGCTTGCTTGGGCATGTCACTTTGGCACTCTGAGCCTTAGTTTCCTTGTTTCCACATAGAGAGCATTAGACTAGATCAATAAGTACTCAGAGGCCCCAGATACATGCCTAGCTCCCTGTGTTGTGATATGCCTACTTTTATGGTGAGGTCTTTGATCTAATTTCATGTCTACCTATTTGTTTTTAAATAACAGAAGAGCAGATATCAGGTCCTCTTAATGTGTACACACACACACACAGGAGAAATATATGTTAATTTGCTTGACTATAGTAATCATTTCACTATAAAAACATATTGTGTATGTTTAAAATGTACAAAAAAAACTAAAGCAATCTACTTAAGGCATCCCTTCTAGAGGAAAGAAGCTTTTTAGTAATACCCACCCCATCAAGATTAGGTTATAGAGGAAAAGAAAAGAAAAGAAAGTAATACCCACCCATGGAAGCAGGGGCCAGAGATTGGCCAAAGGGATTGTCCAAAGCAACTCATCTATAGAAGGCCATCCACCCCTCACAATTTTCCTGCAGCATCAGCTAGAATGCCCTGGCAGGCAGTCCTTGAAAATCCATGGCTTAGGTGTTGCTTAAAATTTTTTAGTTGCCCGTCTAGCCCACACATAGAGGGGTATCCAGCCAGAGAAGCAGCTGTGTTGGGCTGGAGCAGGCAGCGGGGAATCAGTCAGTTAAAAGGCAACTTAAGCAGCTGCTCTGTGAGGTAGGTAGTATCGCTTCTGTTTTACTCATGGGGAGCTGAAACTCAAAAAGGTTTGATGACTTGCCCCAGAGGTTAAGTTTGTGACAGGATGTGATTTCAACTGCACATCCGTAGTGCTTGGCATGCTAAGTGTTGCACTGAATGGAATGAACAAATTGTAGGGTGGCTCTGTTTCTATCTGACTGTATGACCATAGATAAGTAATTTCACTTCTTTAAACCTGTTTCCCCATGACTAAAGTGAGGATGATATTACCTACTGATATGGTTTGACTGTGTGTCCCCATCAAAATCTCACCTTGAATTGTAATAATTCCCACATGTCTAGGGCAGGACCAGGTGGAGATAACTGAATCATGGGGGAAGTTTTCCCCATACTGTTCTCATGATAATAAGTGAGTCTCACAAGATCTGATGGTTTTATAAGCATCTGGCATTTCCTCTGCTTGCACTCATTCTCTCTCCTGCTGCTCTGTGAAGAGGTACCTTCTGGCATGATGATAAGTTTCCTGAGGCCTCCCCAGCCATGTGGAACTGTGAATCAATTAAACCTCTTAAACCTCTTTCTTTTCTTTTCTTTTTTTTTTTTGAGATGGAGTCTCACTCTGCAGCCCAGGCTGGAGTGCAGTGGCACGATCTCGGCTTACTGCAGCCTCTGCCTCCCAGGCTCAAGCAATTCTTCTGCCTCAGCCTCCTGAGTAGCTGGGATTACGGGCGTGCGCCACCACGCCTGGCTAATTTTTGTATTTTTAGTACAGACAGGGTTTCACCATGTTGGTCAGGCTAGTCTCGAACTCCTGACCTTGTGATCCACCCACCTCGGCCTCCCAAAGTGCTGGGATCAGGCGTGAGCCACTGTGCCTGGCTTTTTTTTTTTTTTTTTTGGTAAATTACCCAGTCTCAGGTATTTCTTCATAGCAGCATGAGAATGGACTAATACACCTACCTTCAAAAATTGTTTTGGCCATAACATGACAAAATGCACATAAATGTGCTTTATGAAAATAATGCTCTATAGGTACAAGGCATAACAGATTAGAAAGCTAATTTACCATTAGATTTTCTTACTGATCATCTTCTATTAAAAATAGTGAGGTGCTTAAAGTAATGAGACTCTATACATCCCATGGGCCACTAAGCTACTTTCATTTTGAACAGAAAAATAATGACGGTGCTTATAAACATTTCTATCTTTTCTGACATAGTCTGCATGAGAATGGGGTGCTCACCACTGGAGTAGTTGGTGACTAAGGTGACTTCCAGCTGGATGACTCCAGAGGAAAACAAGGCTGTTACAATAGCCTGAAGGGCAGGTCTTCTGCTTCACTTGGCCTTATTTTCATATTGCCTTGCAGAGGGCCTAGTAGGCTCAACGACTGGAAAAATGAATGCAGAATTGTGAGCCAGTTGTCTATGCATCAGATGACCACACGATGGCAGTAAAGTCAGGCGAATTCATTCTCTGCAGCTTTCTCAGTCCTGCCTCTGATCCTTAGCTCAGAGAATGTGAATCACACTTTATCCTTGCTTCTGTTTCTTCCGGTTAATGTCTGGGCAACATGGTGAAGCCCCGTCTCAACAAAAAAATATGTTTTTAAAAAAATATTTTTCACCATGTTGCCCAGGCTGGTCTCGAATTCCTGGACTCATGTAAGCTGCCCACTTCGGCCTCCTAAAGTGCTGGGATTACAGGCTTAAGCCACTTGGCTTGACATTAACTAATAGTATTACTATTGTTATTAGTATAGGTTGGACAATATAGAAGGTTTTTTAATAAAGTGAAATGGGTTTCAAAGGCAAGAACCAGGAGGAAAACTAGGGACAACTGTAATCCTAGGAGCAATTCCCTGGCGAGGCTAGAGTTACAGGGGTGAAAATATATGTTATATCTGGGTTCTATGTCATATGACTTTTTCAGATCTTTGTCACCAAGCCACACCCTGGTGAACTGTGAGAAATTATGAGGAGACAAATGTATCTTTCAAGTGAAAGCCGCTAGCACTGCATCAAGCACAAGTATAGGTTTCCAATAAATGTTGATTCCTCTTGTTTTAGACTGATGTGGACTAATGATATGGTCATATCCAGTGGTTCCCCATGTTGCTGTGTATCAGAATCATCTGGGCTTTCTCCCCAGACATACTAATTTTGTAGAGCTGGAGTGAGGCCTAGGAATCTGTAGTTTACTACTCTCTCAGATGCTTTTGGGAACTTGTTGGACCAGTTGGGAGCATGTTTAGCTGAGATGAAAAGGATCTAGAAGTATTAATTATTCTAGGCCTGGTGCTAAGTGTTTTGCATGTGTCATCTTTTTGACCTTCGTAGCTGCTCTGTGAGATAGGTGGTATCACTTCCATTTTACTCTTGGAGAAGCTGAAACACAGAAAGGATAAGTGGCTTGCCTCAGAGGTTCATTTTGTGCAAGGACATGATTTCCAGCCCAGTTCCCTGTAACTCTCATCCCAGACTCTTCTCCCTGTATCACACTGACTTCCTGAGCACACACAGACCTGGGCTCAGTCTCTATATTCTCTAAGTGGGGACCTTGGTCAGACACTTTATCTGACTGTTCGATTCTTTCCTCTATAATAATTCCTGCCTCTGGCTGGGACTTGAAGAATGAATAAAACAAATGAAAAATAAATAAATGAGATAATGGATTACAAAATACCTTAAAAATGATACAGGGCTAAACTCATATTGGGTAGTATTTGTGGCATTTGTCATTACCCATGAACCTTGGACCTGGAAAAGTCTCTATGGTGTTTATCCTTTGGCTGATAAAGCATGGATGGAAATAGCTAATGTTCAAAGCTGACATTGCTGGTATGGGGCTAATTTGATGGCTAGAATGAGGGAACATGCACTTCTGAGTCCTGAGGTAAGTCAGCTCACTGCGTCTGGCTTTCTAGCATTCTTGAATATTTGAGGATTAGGTCAAAACTTAGTAACAGTCACTCAGTAAGCATATTCTGGACATTCACTGTATTCAAGATGCTGAATAAGGCATTGTAAAAACTACAAAGAATTTAAGGATCTAGTCTTCAACAAGCCTGTAGTTTATTTGAGGAGACATGATCCATACACACACACACACAGATGGAATCTAACAAAAGCAGCCATAATGATGTCAATCACAAATGTGTAGTGTCGTCAGGAGTAAATTACTGTTGTTATGCTAAGGCACACAATAAGAACTCTAGAATCTATCTTCCTTCTCTTTATGTAAGTTCTCATCTAGATTACTGAAAATAGCCCCTGACTCTCTCTCTCTCCCTGTTCCACAAAGGTACTGCACATTAACCCCTTTATCTATCTCCCATTTGGTGGATAAACTGACATTTCTAAAATGCAAATCTGATGTCATTGTCCTTCTTTAGTAATGGCTCCCCATTGCTTTCAGGATGAAGTCCGGATTCTTTAGCAAGGCCTACAGGGACTCTGACTATCACTTTCATTACGACCCTATCTTCTTCTCTTGCCCAGCCACCTCGAAAATACCATGTTCCTCCACCCCTTTGCAACTTTGCATGTGCTACTCCGTTTGCTAGGAATGCCCTTCTTTTCTTCCTTACCTAGCTAACTTCTTATTTTTCCCTGAAAACTCTCCAGCTCCTTTCAATTGGATTTGATATCTCTCACCTATATCCTTGTAGCAGTCCATATCGGAGCACTTGTCACACTAATAGTCTATTTTCTTGTCCCATTTCTGCTTCTGACTCCCTTTCACTCATCTAGTTTGTTGAGCTTACCTATGAGAAAACAATACGTTTACAGAGCTTACTATAGTGACTGGCATATAGAAGCATTTAACCAATATTAGCTATTACTATTCCAATAACTGCCTTATTTAGCTGAGAAAGTTTAAGTGGAAGCAAGCAGAGGGCTACTGAGCAGATGTTAGGGGAGAGGAACCAATTTCCTAGAGGCTAAGTGTCCTCAAGAGCTAGCGCTGAATCAAATGCATCCAATATTTGGTCAGATGGGTTTTAACCCGTCTCCTTGAGGAGAGTGCCCAAAGCTCTTCTGAGAAGCTGCTCCAGGTGTAGCTGACAGGCTATATAAAACGCAACACAGGGTGACACAGAAGTGATTTTCAGAGGCAGCTAAAGGTAAATCTGGAGAGAAACCTAGAAGCACAATTTAACTTGGCCTGAGACATGGTAGATGAGCAGAGTAGCTAAAACTCAGGACAGCTATATGAAAAGTGATATAAATAAGCAATACAGGTTGGCAAAACATGAGGAAAGGTCGGAAGCTAATGCTCAATAGTTGTGAGGAAGATTTTAATCGAAGGACTCAATTTGTTTGGCAGAAGTGTGTGAGAGAGAAAAGAAAAATCAGCCAAATCAGGGCATTTCTGTCATCATGAGGGCTTGGCTCTTCTTTGAGTACTCACATGGACTTTCTAGCAAGTGCTCTGGTCTTCCCTTACCCTTTGGAACATTGGGTTGAACCGCAATGAAGTTGAAAACCCAGAATGTCCTACCCCTCCAGCAGACCTGACTGGACCAAAAAGTCAGTGGCTACTCACAATAGCATATTTACCTGAACAACTGAAGTTTTCAGTGGGTTTTTTTTTTTTTTTTTTTATTCTTCTTCTCTGGCAAAGGAGCCTGGCAGGCTTCTGGAATCTTCAGTAGGTTCTGGGCCTCCAATCTGGGCTGCTGTTGACACTCACGCCCAGCTTGGAGAGTGAGAAGAGAGATGTTCTCATAGCTTTGGCTGTCTTTTTGCTGGGGGCCGTGGTGGGGGTGGTAGGATGTTTGGCAATTGCTCTTGAATTCGTTGGCTTTGCTTTATCTTTGTGGATTATTCATCTGTGTTTGCTGAACCTAGCAGAGAAAGTTCTCTGCTCATTTAGCTTGGCTGCATTAAAAATGTTTTTATGTTGCTACCTATAAAGACCCTAAAGTCAACAGTATGTTTCTGAACAGATGCGACCACCAGCTCTTGCTAACATGAAATTCAAGTCCTCATGGCAAAAATATGTTGAGTCAGTGAATAGCAACCACCACTTCCTCCCTTACCCTACCATGTGTACCAAACGGTAGTTTGGGAGACGGATTGTTACATGGTTTCATGACTTTAGATGGTGCCACAGTGTTGAGAAGAACAGCTGGCTTTCCTGAACTGAGTTTGCTTTGGAAAAAATAATACCCTCAATAGGAAGAGGTCTGTAAAAGCTTAACCTTCCCCAGCCATCAGTCTCCATGTGCCATGATCCCTATCTCTAGTGTTCTAATCTTCCACCCGCCCCATTGATTCTCCTGTAGTCTCTTTCTCTTCTTTGATTTCTCTCTATTCCTTCGCCTCACTCCCTACTCTATCAAATTCCAAAGGATTCCTAGGCGTTTCTCTGTAGCTGAGGGTTTTGTCCTCAGGGCCAGTATAGGCTACCTGGCTTGATATGTGGAAGCCTATGAAGGCCATCGAGAGCCCCGGGTCACTCCCAGGCAGACTTCTCTGCATATCTATCCTGTCCCTCTACACTGGGTGGTGAAGTTGAGGATGATATATGCAGGTTCCCATTTTAGGTTCTTCTCTATCCGTGGTGTCATTCCTTCCCTTCTTTTGCCTATCTAAGGCCAGGGCAGTGTCTCTTAAACTTCCTGATTATAGGAGTATATTAGATGAAAAAACAAATGCTAATATTGTTCTCTTTGCCCCTTACCTGAAACACTCTCCAGTCTTCTGATTGCAATAATTCCTAGAAATTGGATCTCATCTTTCTAGTGGAATACAACCCTCTATCTACACCTTTGAAATATTCACGTTGTCCAAATGGATTTTTCCCTTCTTGCTTGACCCTGAAACTCCAAACTGCTTCACCATTCTTACCCCATCTTCATGAGCCTCTCCCCTGCCACACCAATATAGAACACTTCTTACCATAATCCGGGGTCCTAGCATGCTTGTTTTTTTCCTTCTACAGTAGCAGCTCTCAGAACTTGACTGTTGGCAACACTTGTGTGAAATTAAATTGTCATAGATCTGAAGGTGCCATTACATTTCATGCAGCCCTATTCAGTTTTGGAGGTGTTAGTTGTCATTATGGGTTTGCTATATCCCTGCTTCCCTGACTCTTCCTCCAACCTTTCAGGAGCCTGGAATTTCATCAGATGATTCTCTGAAAGAGAAGACTCAACTCACTCAAAAGACAGACTTACCTCACTCTTTTTATGCCCTTTCTTTTCGACATTGTTTCCTTCTTCCTCCAAACAGAACTCCTTTTTTTGATTCACTCTCGAGCATTCTTGGTTTCTAAGCTGGCATTCTGCACATGCCCCCTGAATGAGGGAGCCACTTTATCAGATTCTGACTCACTCTGGTCCATAATTTTGATGCTCACACCAATGCTAGGTTCCACCACAAGCACTGGTTTAGGGCTAACTCCCCATAGCTCATCATGACCCATTGACAACTAGCCAGACACCACAACCCTGAAGGGCATATGACTGCGGCTCTAGGGAGGGTGGTCAGTTTAAGTGGCTGCCAGTGACAATTTATCTCTAAACAGTGAGCTGTAAAACATAACATAGTGCTGCATCAAAGGAAACAGAGTCAAATTCCAAACCAATTTGATTTGCAACTTGGAATAAAAGCAACGTGTCTTGATTTAAATGTCAGGCCCACTGCTGAGTGATGATTTAATAACTCATATGAGGGATTCTGTCACAGCAAATTCAACACTGGAGTTGAGTGACTCACAGATAGAGTGTTAGAAATGATACAGAAGAGCACAAAAAGGAATAGGCTTTTCTCAGGGCTCATCCAGAATCTTTGCATAAAGCTAATTTGCAGTTAGAACCTCTTTTCTCCCCCTATCCTGCCACCGATCTTCCTCTTCACAGACACCCATGCATGGATATGGAGAAAATTTCTAGGTGTGATGTCATCTCCCTGCAGTATCTTCTAAGGACACAGACTTTTAACAATTCTAGAATGGAAGTAGAGTCAGTGCATTTAATCTGATAGCAAGGAAGCAGTTAGTCTGGTGTTTCTCAAGGGACTTTAAGAACGCATCTGATCCTAATGTGATGTCTTTAGGCAGGTACTTAATTATTTTTCCCCATTTTAAGGGTTAAAGAGCTGAGACCTGGTGGAGTCAAAACATTTATTCATATGTTTATCCTGTCTCCTTACTCCCAGGGAATCAGTGCTTCCTCCTCAATACCTTGTGAGATCTCTCCCCTTGAGTTTCCCTTGCCTTCCAGGGGGTAACATACCAGAATGCTCAAGACTGACCATGCCTCGGTCCCAGTCTGCTTCCCAGGTCAAGAAGGAACCATGCATGGCCGTTCTTAAGGGAGGAAATTCCATTCTGTTGGGCTAATCTTTTAGTCATCGAGACTTATTTTGAATATAATTTAAAGTATAAATATCTGGTGTTTGTCTACATGAGGATTGCTCAACCTAGACAATGTCGATACTTTTTGGCCAGATCACTTTCTGTTGAGGAGAACTTTTTTATATATTGTTGGATGTGTAGAAGTGTCCCTGGCCTCTGGTTAACTCTCTCTGCCTATGTCCTCCATGTACCTCCAATCTATTTGACATAGACCTTTCAGGTTAATATTTCCAAACAATACCTCTAACTTAGTGGTTCTCAATAGAAAGCAACCTCCCCTCACACCAGGGGACATTTGGCAATGTCTGGTGACATTTTTGGTTTTCACAACTTGATGGGGAGGAAGAATAAGCTGCTATAGATATATAGTGGGTAGAAGCCAGGGTGTTACAGTGTACAGGAAAACCGCCCCCTGCCCCCGTCCTCACACCAAATAAATGTCCAACCCCAAATGTCAATAGCGCCAAGGTTGAGAAACCTTGCTCTAGCATATCGTTCCCTGCTCAGAAACTTTCCATTGTTTCACACTGCTTGTCAGAAAGATGACAGATTTCATGACCTCTCCTGATGTAGATTCAGTTTATTATTTTGTCAACTATAGCTCCTTTTTGGAAACAACTCTGAATGTTATGCTTTTTCTGAAACATGTCATGTGCTTTCTCACTCACATAACTTGGCTCACGCCAACCACTCCCTCTGCCTAGAATGCCCACTTCCCACTACTAAAGCCAAGTTGAAATGTAGCATCTACAAAGGCTTACCTGAGCTCAAATTTTCCCAGCTGCAAATAATTCCTCCTTCCCTGGATATTCCTATAGTATTTTACACATATATCTCTTAAAGCACTTATCATAGTCATACTACAATAGAAAATATGAACTGGAAGGGGCTTTTAGAATTCTCTTCAGTAAATCCTTCCACTAAAAACAAAGGAAACGGAGGTCCAGAAAGGTGAAGTAATTGGCTGAAGACATTGTATATTCTCGTAAGACTTGGACTGTAGTAATTTGTGTTCTTGGTTTCATTCTCCTAGCATGGTTGAAATGGATGATCATGAACTTTGAGTTAGGTCTGGCAGTCAAATTGCAATTCTGACACTTATAAGTGGGCCAAGTCATCTACCTTTCTGAAACTCAGTTCCCTGAGCAGTAAATGGAAATAATCATGGCTATTATGAGAATTAAATGAGATTGTGTATTAAAAATGCCTAGCATATAGTTGGTACTCAATACATGTTTGTCAGATGAAAATAAGGATCAATAGTACTTTAAATAATGGGATTTAGGAATGGATGATGGTCCACAGGACTTCACTAAAAGGCGACAAGAAGTAAAATATGGCAACTCATTGCCTCCTGCTCCCTACTTTCACACCCTTCCATAGAAGGTTTCCTCAGTGAGCCATCAGACCAGCATGCAAGTTTTCTGTGGAGTAACTGAGTGCTTACAGTGGCTCTCCAAATGGTAAGGTAGTTCTTAAAAGGTCTGCTTTTTCTTTTTCTTTCACAATGCCGATGATATAATCTCTTCCTTTCCTCCGGTAGATAACAGGTAGAGTTGTGGGGAGGGATGTGGATGTAAGAGATATTTTCCCCTCTTTCTCCTTAGTTTCCTTTATGACAGCAGCCTGGGGCTTAGATGCCTTCAGAGGTCTAACAGGAATCTCTGTGAGAGGGAATTCACAAGGCACTTGGGATGGCAATAGGAGCACTTTAGTGTTGGCTCCTAGCCCAGTGATACCTGGTTCTGGCTTCAGTGAGGTTTATTGGGGCCTTTCTAGCCAGTTCTTCACTCTGGAGCTGACCACTCTGTCAGCTTTCTTCCTGCCTAGGGCTTTGGGGTAATGGCATGCTATGCATTTATTCTCTTCATTCAGAGAAATGAGTCTTTCCCTGATCCCAGGGTGCATGTACCTAATAGAAATATCCTTGCTCCTCGAATGAGGGGATGACCTGACAGGCAGCTGAAGAAACAAAATGAGACTTTTGATGTCTTACCTAGACTAGATTTGGAATAAGCTGGGGAGGATGAAGTTGCTTGACAATGGGCCCACCTCAGAGCTGGCTCCTGTCTGCTCTGCCAGGTGAGTACAGGAGATTTTTGTTGGAGGGGGTTAGAAGAGAAGCTCAGGTGAGTCTATTACAACTTGACTTAGGAACCCCCCTCCTTAGGGCTTACAGGTCAAGGGTCCCGTAAGAGGAAAATGCTTTTGGGTATGATGAAAAAACCTGCAGAGGGCAGAGCACTGAACTGGGAGTAAAGAGACTTGGTCTGGATTTCTGCTTCTACCTCTCTGTTTCTGAGAGAGTTCCCAGGGCTATCACCAGAGCCTCATATTATGGGTTGTGAAGTAGATGCAATAAAGTCTGCAGTCTTCCTCCCAGTGATGGCAGAAGTTGAAGGTTTTCCAGTCTCTGGAGTTTTCACTATGTGAATTCCAAAACATTGTTCAAACCTTCCTACTTTGTGTATGTGAACCAGGGAGTCTGTGTGTGCATGTGTGTGTGTGTGTGTGTGTGTGTCTAGGGGGAGGAACAACAAGGCGGGGATACAGCTCTATAGGCTGCTTGTCTCTATACGTTATTCTTCAGTTTACTGTCTTCAGAGTCCACCATTGTTGTTCTTGTTTAAACTACTTTGGAGATAGTTGAGCTCCTTTCTCAAAGGAGGCTTCTCTTTCAAATTTGCTCTTTCTGAGGTTTGCACTATTTTCATAGCTGCTGTAATTGGGCTTTCACCATGATTTTGGGTGGGCCCACAGGAGTTCAGGAACTAATATGACTGCCCAGGTCTATTGGTAAAGTACTATTTCCTCTGAAGGACTGTAACACTTGACACTGGTCATAAGAGGGGATAAGGGATCCATTCACCCATTCAAGTAGAGAGGAAGGATACATGGTATTGTGAGAGCCTCTGATGAGGGAAGTTGACTTAGGAAGGTCAGAGAAAACTTCACTGAAGAATTAATGATTATGTTTAGTTCTGAGGAATTATTAAACATTGACTAAGTAAAGAAAGTAGTGGAAAGTATATGCATACACGTGCACATGCAGTAAATATTTTAGGCAAAGGAAACAGAATGTGCATAAGCCTTAAGGTACAAGGGATCAGGGCACATTCCAGAAAGAAATAAAATACTATATTCACTGGTTTTTCAACTTTAATTCAAAATTTAAGCCGTAGTTTTAGGTGTTAAGGGTTGAAAATGCCAATGTACTCAGCTTTGAAGTACTGTTAGGCTAAATCACACATACTGAAATGGTACCCACTGTGGTTAGAGCACATGAAAGTATAATCACAAAAAGAAACAAATGCATCTGTACTATTGAGCCAACAATCTGGAAGAGAGGAAAGGACAGATAAAACTGTGAAATGTAAATCTTTCTCCCAATATTTTGTCCAGCAGGTACATCTGTCTATGGAGTATACAGATACATTCCTGGAGGGCTACTTGGTTGAGGTGATATGAGCCCAATGGAGTGAATCAAGGGAGGGCTTCAAGCAGGTGCCAAGTTCTGGATTGTGCTCTGAGGAAGCTATAGATTGGTGAATAAGAGGAGAGAAGATGTTTCTGGCAGGATAAACAGCATGAGACATGACTTGGTGGTAGACTATTTTATTTCTGAGATGGGAAATGTGGGGATAAATTAGGCTGGCCTGAATGGGAAAGGAAAGCAGCCAAGCTTGGGGCCATCTTAGACTCTTTCTAGGACACACCAACTAATCAATTAAAAGCAGTAAAATTAAGGTTCACCAGGTACTATATGAAAATAAATAGTTGGTTATTTGAATTTAGCCTTTTAAAAAATAAATTGTCATACAGATCAATCTTGACATCTTCCACTGACTGTAGTCAGGATTAACTAACTTTCTTCAAGATTTAGAGGTCAGTGAAAGTTGCTGCCTATCTTTCTTTTCAGGGCCTTTCTGCAATTTTGTATCACTGGGACCCTACCATAATTTATGGAGTCCTGTTTGCTTAACTTTATTTTAGCAGTTAGTTACTTTGATACCTTGTAAAGTAATAGCTCTTATTTCTCTAGGCATTGACATTTTCTGAAGGATGGCTGAAAAGTCACAAATCTTTCAGACAAAGGAACCTGTCTCTGATGGAATAGCAGGTGGTGGGGTGGATGTCTTTGAGCAGGTGACCTTTCCCGTTACCTTATAAAGAGAAAACTACCTACTTCAAAGCTTGGCTTTGATTCCAATGCATATTTCTTTCCTGGGTGTTGAAAGGCTAGGTTAGGATAGAGACATGATGTAAGAGGGAGTGGATTTTATTTTACCTGTCTAATCCCCTGATGATGCAGGCAGCCCATGTACAGTATTCTATCACTGTGGTTAAAAGTGTGGAGTTTTGAAGTCATGATGAGTCAGCATTTATATCTTTAGCACTTGCCAGCTGTGTGGTTTTCAGTTGCCTCATCTTCTGTAGCTGTGTGTGCCTCAGTTGCTTTGTCCTTTGTAAAACAGGGATAATAAGAGTACCTATCTCATATAATTACTGTAATGATCAGTGAGGTATATGTTTAAAGAGCTTAGCATAATGCTTGACATCTTATCAAGTTGTTCTTGTCATCATTGTCATTAGCATTGCCACCCATACCACCCCCAGGCTCCTACTCTAACAAAAAAATAAAATCTTACAACCTCTTGCTAAAAAGCAAAGATCAGCAGTCAGCACAGAAGGAAAGAAGAAAATAGGAAGCCCAGGGGCATTCACTGTTTCCTATTCTCACCCTAACCATAGCATCTCAAAGAGAATGTATAAAAACTATACTTTCTGGAATCATTTCTATAGTTCATTACCGAAGAGAAAATATGAAAAGACAACCCAATCCTCATTCTCTGTCCCTGTTCTCACAGGTACGTGTCGGCTTGGCTGGGCCTATTACTGTGCTGGAGGTGGAGCAGCTGCCGCCATGTTGATCTGCACCTGGCTCTCTTGCTTTGCTGGAAGAAACCCCAAGCCTGTCATATTGGTGGAGAGCATCATGAGGAATACCAATTCTTATGCTATGGAGCTTGACCATTGCCTCAAACCTTGAGCTTTGAAAGAAGATTGGAGAGGGTGGGAAATGGGAGGAGAGAGCCCTGAAAAGAGGTACTAAGGATTAGGCCATTTGTCATCTAACTGTCATTAGTGTAGCCTAGTGTTTGCATGTTTTTTAAACTAACTGTCATTCATTTTCACTTATCTTTTAGCCAGTAGGTCACTGGCTGTTTATAAAATTCATCTAGAGGAAACATTCTCAGACATTTACCCAACTGGCAAGTACCTGCTAACCCGAAGACCCAAAGTACTCCTTTATGCAAAATAGGATCCAAAGCTAAGGCTGGGTAAGAATAGCTGTGCAGGGAGGGAGCATGAGATGGGCAGGGCTGGTTCCTACCACTCCATACACACAGTTCATTCCCAAGTATTTATTGCTACCCCCAAACATCTCTGGAGTACTACTGCTCAATTTTTGTGTCATTATCAGGAGTATACCTTGACTCTTCCTTTTTTTTCCCTGCTTTTCTTTTTCCCCGCTTTTCTTTCTCCCCCTGGTTGTGGGGAAGCTTCGGGAGAGGGGGGAGGGTGACTCACAGTGGGGAAAACGTTAGTCAAGGATACTTGCATTTAGCCTGGAGCCCCTTCCTCATTATGCTTTAGAATATTCATAGGCATTCATTTTGTGTTCTGACTGGGTGATGAGCAAAAAAATATATAGTAGCAAATATTCCCTAATCCTTTAGAGATACAGAAATGGTGTTCATCAAATGTACTGAGAATAGACTAGCATTTGTGGGGCACTCAATCAATTTAAATTCATGGTGACAGTGACAAGGATGTTTCTGTTAGATACTTATTGAAATTTCTATCAGAGATCATTTTTATTGACTAGGAAATCCACGGTGGCCTTTTACCCCCTATAGTCACTCCTAATGTGACATAAGTTCATCTGCCTGTTTCAAAGACTGTTCGTCAAATGATCTCTCCTCCATCTGGGGCGAGTTAGCCACAAAAGAACACAGCACTGATGTCACCTAGGGCTGATGTATTTTTAGGCCTGGACTCCATCCCATCTGTGCTCAAGGTTGATGGATGGTGTAGAAGAACTTGGTGTCTCCTGGGGGCAGAGTTTGTCTCACTCCTCCCCCCTCCGACCCCAGTTAATTCAGGCCAGCTCTATTGTTCCATAACTACAGCTTTAGGGAATGGGGAGGCCCCGTGATTCAAAAGGCCAGCTCATCTGTTTCTATTCTTAATAATTCCAGCATGTTTTTGGTACAGCCCTACCTAGAGGGATAGAAATAGAAAAAAACTGGCTTCATAAGTTACATTCCATCTCATGAGAGGTCAGAATTCTTCCATTGGCTTTACATAGGTAAGTGAATTTAAATGCTTCCCCCATCTATAGTTGATTCATTACTGAGTCACTCATTCAGAAAACATTTCTTGAGTATCTTACTGTGTGACACATTCTGTGCTAAGTTCTGGGGATAAAAGGACAAAGACAGTTTCTCACCTTAAAAGGGATAGTGGTGAGGTATTGAGAGACATGTCGACAAGTACTTGTCAGTGTATTAAGTGCTAGAAAAGTGAAGAAGAACAGCTAAATGATCACAGAGAAGTCATTAAACCAACCTGGCATGAAGGGGTTCATGGGAAAGCACCCTAGCAAAGAAGATACCTAAGATGGGTCCGAAAGATGAATAGCAGGAGCTTTGTCAGCAAAGGCAAAGAGTGCACAAGACAAGCAATGATGGCAGCCAAGTCATGGAGACAGCATTAGAATGACAGATGGGTGTAAAAAGAGGTGGCAAAAGCTGAAGTTGAAAAGGGAAGCAGTAGCCAGATTCCGTGGGACCTTTTACTCCATAATCAGGCATTTGAATTTTATCCTGAAGAAGGGTCATTGAAAGGGAAGTGACATGAACAAACTTGTAGCTTTCAAAGATAAGTTTGGCTAAAGTGAGGAGAATGAAAGAAAAGAAGAGGAGAACTAGAGATATTTCAATAATCTAAGTATAAAACGATCAAGGCCTGGAGGAAGGTAGTGACTGTGAGGCCGGAGAAGACAGGTGAATTTGAAAGAAGATATTTAGGAAGTACATTGTCTAATGGATATGTGTAGGTATTGGCAAGTGAAAATTTTGGGATGACCACTCTGGTATGTGAGCGACTCCTATCATCAAGATGGCAAATGCAAGATGAATAACAGGTGGTAGGGAACCGGTGATTGAATTCATTTCACGTATTATCTCCCTCATGGAACTGCATTAAGTGTTTAAGGTAAGGCCAACTTGAACATACCTCACTGGGAAGGAAGCAATGTAATGTGTTTGCAGCACCTCCTTTCTTTAAGAAAGATGACTAAGAACAGCTAAAACAAAAATGCAACTAGCTTAAACCTCAATTTTATTGTGTCGACACAATAATGTAACTTTAATTTAGGAAGGCCCACGGTGTAGAGAATATGTCAAATATTTGAGAAAAGGCAGATAGCTCACTTCAGAAAACATAGTTGGATCAGGCGATCTCTCTTCTCGGGCTAGGCAACCTTCTGGATTTCTGTAGGATAGACTTTGTCAAAGTGACTGTATAAGTCAGAATCCTGCCAAGAAAAAGACGGTATACTCAAGGAGTTTAGCGGAGATGAGCTCAGTGAAAGGACAATTTATGATGGTGTGTGCAGGGTTAAGGGAACTTACCACTGATGGTGAGGCATAGAAAGAGTATGAACAGTGAGGGGCTATTATTATTACTACTCCTAACACTGAAAAGACAAAGGGGAAAAACAGTGTTATTGGCATCCAGTAAGTACTGCACATGTACAAGAGGGGCTGCCTCACAGGAGCTGTTGCTTCAGGTAGCACAATGTAGTCTCTGCCCAAATGCAGTAAGGAGGGAGAGAGGGGAATGAACACCCATATCTCACTCTCTTTCCACTCTTTGATCTCCTGCCAGTGCCCATCATTAGCCAGATCCAGCCATACAGCAGCTGGAAAAGAAGCCTGTTACTATAGTCAGTTGAGGTCAGACTCCTTTGGCACAGAGCATGGCAGGGAAGGGTGGAGAATGAAGCTTGGGGGTATGAGGGGCCAGTGGAAAATAACATTTCTGTGAGTGCTCTTAGCCACCAGGCAATGCCATTGCCTTATGCACTGCTTCCCAGGAAGTGTATGCTTTGCTTTCCTCCATGGCCCAGACACCTAAACACACTGTGAAGTAATTGGACCCTGGAAAGGAGACTGAAGAGGAAGGGGGTCATTTGAAATAACACTTTAAATAACTATCACCTTGCAGGAGTTAGTTGCAGGTTGAATTAAGTTGGACTGTTTTCTCCTGTTTTCCAATGAAAGGAAACTGGATTTAAAAGAGATTATTTTTTTTCTGTGAAGAAACCAGGCCTGCAGGGGCTTATATTCAAAGACGGATCTAGCCCCATGTTCAATTCAAATTTAAATTCCTCCTTGCCTATGTCTGGTTTCTTTCCTGCCAGGCCTTGTTTTTACATAGATGTCTGACAAGACTAGGTTCTTTTCCCCATGGCCTGGAGAAAACTTTTAGAAGCAAAATCTGTGTCTTGGGCTGCTATTGTACAGAAAGGAAGGAGAGCCCATGGGTCAGGTGGAGGCTGAATGAGTGAGGTAAGAACCTAAAAGACTCTGCGGTTTGTCCCATGCCTGGCTGGCTGTCATGTTCCTTGCCTAGGCATGCAGGCTGAGTGCCTAACTATGGGCCCATTCTGACCCTGGAACCACTTAGCTCTTGGGGAGGGGGAGAGAGGTGGGAAGTGATTCTTCTGGACTAACTCACAGTCCATTTAGTATTTCATAAGAGCCCATTTTGCAAGATACTCCTTTCAGAAAATAATGTCAGATGGGCAGCAACTACCTAGTTGGCATGCTTTTGTGTCTAGAGGATTGAAATTTCTACACCTGGGCTAGCAAGTGTTAAGTCACTGGGGTGTGTCTTCAGTGGTGCTGTCTCTCTAATGTCACACCTCATTACCTCTGCTCTCAGAGGAGAAGCTGCTTTCATTCACTTACAGCTGCTAGTGACTTCCAGGCAGTGGGTTCTGCCTTGCAGGAGCGTGTGACCTGAGCCAAGATGGAAATGTTCTAGTCTCTGGGAAAGGAGTTCTGGCTTATGTAAGAGTAGATGGCAATATGAAGTCCTGGCTGGATGAGAGACAACCCTGTGAGGATGAGGGAATGAGGAAGCTTCTGGGAAGCAGAGGCTTTATACATTTGTCACATAAATTGTGCCAAGGAAAGGTCTAGCTCCTTCAATATGTGATGGGGACACTTTCTTCAGAGTCTGGCATTCGCTTTCTGTAGAAATATTCATATTAATTTAAAGTAGTTTCAAGATTGTATTTGGTCCCAAGGAAGCCTGGTGATGGGAAAAATGGAACTTTCAAGAAAACTAATACTCAATATATTTTGTAAAGGATGGAAGGCATCCTACTTGGTGGCTTGAGGGGAAAGGTGTGCTATTTCTAGAACTCACAATCAATCTCTGGCCATACCCAGTAAAGCTTTCTTAGTAGACAGCAGGCAGGGCCCCTCCAAAGAGTCATAGCCACCTTCTGTTCTTGGTTAAAGAGCATTTTCTGAGCTGGAGTGGGGCTGGAGTTGAAAGATATTTATTACTGGCCTCTCTCTCAGATGTAGAGAAATGCATTTTAAGCTTCATGTTTTTCATCTGCTTCTGAGATTTGGCTCTCCCAGGGTTGATCTCTTCTCTAAACTCGTCAAACCCCCACTGAGTCCTCAAAGCTAACAGCAAATAAACAGTTGCTATGTGTGCACACAAATAATTTAGATTTTCATTATACAGAGCTGCTGATACATTAGGAGGCAGAAGTAGGGGGAGACAAAATGCTAGGTTTTGAATATGGCAACGCCGTATTCTCCTTCCTTCCCCTTCAGAAATGAGGCCCAGAAAATAGTACTTGGCAGTCAGGGGGTGGTGGGGTTGGGGGGCATCAGGGCCAGCCAGCATCCACATTGGGAAGACCCTGATGTTGGCTCCCTTTCATGTAGTATCTCTGCTACATGAACGAGACATTAGAAGAGGTAGTAGAAACTATAGATGAGAATCAAAGCTGGTAGAAAGTTCAAGAGAGAAAAAGGGTAAATAAAGCGGTAAATATCAGAACCATTCCAGAGAAAGTGTCTCCTCCCACTGTAGCTTACTAGAATTTCATTTGGGGCAATTTGACTTTCTTTCCAAGATATCTCAGTATCTTCTGCACTAAAACATTGTCCTCCTAGGCAACACGGTAAAGTGAAGTCGGTCCAGGCTTTGGAGTCAGACAAATCAAGGTTTGAATTGCAGCTCAAATGTTTATTAGCTGTGTGTCCTTGGGCAAGGCAGTTAACTGAGCTTACTAGCATTCTAAGATAACACTGGCTATTGGCTCCACAATTCTCAGCAACTATAGAAGGAGTTAATCATTCGGTGGCCCCATTCATTTTAATTTGCATTGATTATTCTAATGCAGTGATTTTTAATCCTGGTTGACATTAGAATCTGCTGGGAAGCTTTTACAAAATTTGATGCTTTTGTTCGTCCCAGTTCAACTGAGTCAGAATCTGTAGATGCCACTATACCATACCACCCTCTCTTTATTTTTGCTATCATCTACTGACCTCCTAGTCATCCCTCATTCATAAGGACTTTAGCACCTGGCTCAGTCTCTTCTCTATTTTTAATTCTTTCGTCCTTTTAGAAATTTCAACATCATGTGAACCAGTCTTCCAATTTACTGGCCTCTAAACACTTTGACTTCTTTACCTCCAATAATATATTTTTTCTGCCCAACCTTTTTAGCTCCCACTCTTGACATCAACAATAAACACACAATCACTAAAGTCCTGATGTCAAATCTCCCATTCCTGACCAACACTTCTTATTCTTTCATCTCATGTTTTTTAACATCCCCACTCTACCAACTATTTGACCCCATCCTAGTTACACAACTAGAGTCCCTAGTTTATCATTGTAATCACCCCTTGCATAAATGTTCCACTCTTTTCCCCTCTTTAATTCTGCCATATATTTATTTAAAAAAAAAACCCTAACCCTGGTTAAATGTAATAATTTCCCTGCTCAATGCTTACACCAAGTTCTCACCTATTTAGAGAGAAAAACTAGCTACCCTTGCACCTTTTCCTTGTCTATACTCACCCCCTTGGTGAATTCATTCAATCCCACGACTTTACATGTTATCTATACCCTTGCTACACAAAGGGTGGGCTATGGTCCAAAAGCATCAGTATCACATTGGGAATGTATTAGAAATTTAAAATCTTGGCTCCACTCCAGACCTACGGAATCAGAATCTGCATTTTTAACAAGATCCCTAAGTGATTCATTTGCATTAAAGTTTGAGAGGCACTGGTCTATACCAATGGTTATCATCTTTGATTGCAAACCAGAATCAGCTATGATTTGCTAGTGCCAATATCTACTTTCAGAAGCTCTAATTTAATTGGTCTAGGGTAGGGTTTGGATATATATAAATTTTGTAAGCCATCATGTGATTTCAATGTTCAGCCTAGATTGACAACCACTGACTTAAGTACTGATGACTCCCAAGTTAATATCTCTAGGCCAAACGTCTCTGAACTTCAGGCTCAAACGTTCAACTACTTATTCCATGTCTCTACTTGGATATCTAGTAGACTTGACAGAGTGTACATATCCATAACCAAGATCCAAATCTTCCAATCCTAAACCCATTCCTTGTAATCATCCCCATCTTACTAACTAAAGGGCACTATACTTACTGGGTTTTCCCTTCTACCTCCTTGGGTGGCCCTTCTCATCCTTTTTTTTTTGGATCATCTGCCTATGTTCAACCTCCCAGTGTTGAAATGATCCAGGGTACATAGCTCCTCTCGATATCTAGAATCTCCCCAGGTGATCTCATTTACATGCTGATGATGCTCTGATTTAAACATAGTCATGTTGCTCACATTTAACCTGTGCAACAGGAAATTATTAGTTTTCTCCTCCAACCCCACCAGCACTTCTGCCAAAACCTCGGAATAATCTCTGATGTTTTTCCTTCCCTGGGCTGCTACCTCCAATCCATGTGCAAATCTTAACAAGTCTACTTCCAAAATATATTTGTTATCTACACACTTCTCTTATCTCTACTATTACAACCCTAAGACATTAATGACAAAAAAGTTTCAGCAAACTGAGACTAAAAAGGAATATTCTACTATGGTAACAGGTATCTAATAAGCCTCTAGCAAACATTGTACTAAAAAAAAAAATTTAGGAGCATTCTAGTTTAAAACGGAAAAAAAGGACAAAGATATTTCAGCTCACAATTGCAACCAAAAATATAGGGTACCTAAGACTAAATCTTACAAAAGATGGAGAAAAATTATAAAGCAACATGGGAAAAGACAAAAAGGATTCATAAATAGGTTTCATGAATGGAAAGACTTGAGATGTTTTTTAAAGCATGTCAGGTTTTTTTCAAAATGAATCTATAAATTCAATGCCATTCCAATAAATATTCTGTCTTTTTTTAGTGTAAGTTTACATGCTCATCTTCACATTTGTGTTCAGATATAAAGACTTAAAGTTATAATCATTAACAAGTGTGGTAGTGACACAGAGATGAACAAATGGATAAATGGAACAGAATAGAGGATCAAGAAACAGACTCATGATTATAAGGAAACTAGATAGATATGATAGAAATAGCATTATTAACCAATGAGGGAAGGATAGACAAATCCAACAAACGATAACATTTGGGAAATGAAATTATATCCCTAAAACACTCCATTTATAAGAATCTTAATTCCAGATGGATTAATGACCTAAATGTGAAACAATTCAAACTTTGAAAAGATAACTTAGAAAAATATTGTTTTGACTTTAATATAGAAAGAAACTTCTAAAAAAGACACAAAAGGCACAGCCCATAAATCGAAAGAATAATGCACTTGACTACATTAAAATTTCAAAATGTCTGTTTAATGAAAAGGTCAGCTTGACTTTTCTGGTCCCCTTCTGTTGGGAGTGGGCCATGTGACTAGTTCTAGCTAGTGGGTTGTGAGCAGCAGTGATATGTGCCACTTCCAGGCTGAATTATTAGTATTTGCCAGTGTGAGCCCTTCCAGAGATCTCCTTTCCCTCTCCCATGGTGACACAAAATACTCTTGTTGAAAACAGCCTGGATCCTGGAGTGAGGAAACAGTCCCAGCCAACTAATAGTGCACCTGTGATCAAAAAAGATACATTTGCTACTTAAAAAAGCCTCATTAATGAACAGTATCATAAGCAAAATGAAAGGGTAAGCCTCAGACTGGGAGAAAAATATTTGTAAAGGTATAGCTAATGAAGGATTAATATGAAAACAATGTAAAGAGCCACAAATCAATAAGGAAAACCTAAATAACTCAATAAAAATAAAACACAGGCAGAGGGTATGATTGAGTAATGAACTTAGAAGGAAACTTGATAGGATGCTTAACTACCTAAACTCAGGGAAATACAAATTAAAGTAACAAGAAGATACAATTTGCATCTGTAAGTTTGGTAAAAATGTAAAAGTCCATTTATAGCAAGTGTTGGAAAGAAATAAGAACTGTCATCATTGCTGGCTCAAATATAAATTGGCATAGACACTTTGGAGAAGAATTTGTCAATATCTTGTAAAGATGAAGATGTAGGTGTAAATGTAGTTTCTCCTTTATGAATTTGCTGTGGAGAAACTCTAGTACAACAGCAGACAAAGACATATACAATGATGACTGTCAATGTCATTGATATCTGGAATAGAAAATGTCAAATATTTACCAGTGGGAGAATAGAAAAATAAATTTGATATATTTACTTAATTAAAATGAATGACTTGGAGTCACATGTATGAATGCATCTCAAAATCATAAGGTTGACTGAGTAAAGCAAGTTGCAGAATGGCTTCAGAGCATACCTTTTCCAAAAGTTTGAAAACATGTAAAACAATACTACATATTTGTTATGGAGTATATTTTTGTTCATCAAGTATTCATGCCTCCTCACACTACATCTTTTGCATCTTTTGGAAGAGTATATTTTCCCAGTCTATTGATGCCTTGGCCATGAGATTCACTTTGTCCAGTAGAATATTTGGGTAGAACTGATAATGTAAGAATTCTGAGCCAAGGCCTTAAGAAGCATCATATTTTTGTTTTGTTTCTTTGGGAGTTTCTGACCTCCACAATGAGAAGCACATGTCACTTGAGACTATCCCTTCAGTTTCAAACTCAGAATGAAAATACATGAATCATTGCTGCCCCAGCTGACATAGAGACCTGGGAACAAGAGAGCAAACGCTTGTTGTTGTATGATACTAGGTTTGAAATACATGAAAAACTGAACTATGCAATGTTCATATGCCGGAACATATGTAATGTATGTGTATGTAATACAAACAGGAATAATAAACAGTAAATAATAAAATAATAAACAGTAAATTCAGGAGAGTGGTTATTTTTGAGGAAGGAAACAAGGAATCCTTATCCTTGTTTATTCTGTTTTATTTTTCTCCATAGCGCATTTATTTATTGTTTCTCTCTCCTTCCCACTAAAATGTAAATTTTACAAAACCAAGCAACGAGCCTTATTTGTTGACTGCTCTGGTGCAGGCATCCTACTGGCACACAATAGGCACTCAGTAAACATTTGTTGAAAGAATGAGACTGTTTACTCATCTGTAGTAAGGACAACACTAATGGTCATGCAGGATTATACTGAGGGTTAAACAAGATTATACCTGGGAATATGCATCATATTGAACCTGGCATCTAAGCGCTCAATTATGTCAGTCTTTTTTCTTTTTCTTTTTCTATTCTGGATATGTGGTTTCTCTGTTGAACTATCTCAATAATGTACAGAGCACTTTGTAATGTGTAAGGTGTAGACAAGAAACTGTTTCTTAACTGTGCAATCTCTAACAAGTTATTTAACCTCTGTGTTCCTGATCTGTAGACTGAGGATAATAATACCCATCTTATATGTTGGTTGAGAGTATTAAATAGTGTAATGATATGAAGCACTTAACATGGGGCCTGACACATAGTAAATGCTCAATAAACATTAGTTATTATTACTGCTACAAAATAGACAGTTGCCTATGTGGTATCAGTTCAGGAATATTTGGCAGGCTGCTTTACTAAAATAATATCTTCCACACCAGCTTGTCATTTCCATATCTACTTTTATTACTATGGAGTTATCCTTTTGGTTTATGCCTTGTTCATTCCAGCTACTTCTTATAAGCTTCACTGGGGATATGCTCCCAATAGTTTCTTGTGCTTAATATTATGTGATATCTTATTTTCCTCTACTCCTGGACAGATGGGCAACATAAGGACCCCAGGCAAAGGTTTGGGAAGAGAAGTGAAGAAACGCATTCCAGAGGCAACCTTGGGATATTTGCCCCTTTTCCTTAAGGATGGCTCTGTTCAGAATTGCCTGTAGTCATCACTCTGTGTCTCAGCAGGAGCTAACTCTCTAGCTTCTGCTCCTTATGATATAGGTGAGAGATTAGTAATCTATGATAACTGCTTTCTCTTAGGGTTCCCAAGTGTTCCATGTTCTGAGGACTATCTCCAGCTGTACTATCTTTTATGATGCATCATCTCTCCTATTTGTTGGGGACCTGCCAACTGAAACCATGCCCAAACTCACTATATAGATGCTGTTGGCAAGACTTCTTCTTGGGCCAGGGGATATTATCCTTAGCTCTCCTGATTATAAGGCTGTATTATTTAGCTCATGCCGTATTTGATGGCTTTGTACTTAGGAATCCTTGAAGTATATTTGAAAATAATTGTGATCGACATGCAAACATGTACAAAAATTTCTGAAAATGTCCATAACTTGTTGGCTTTTTAAAAAACAACCTTCTTAACATATACTTTATACATCATAAAACTTACCTGTTTTAAGCATATGATCAAGTTATTCTCAGTATATTCATAGAGTTGTGCAACCATCACCACAATCCAGTTTTGAAACATTTATGATTGGATTCTGAATGTATTGCTTATACCAATAATCAGTAATCTTGTTGAGAATCCTGGAAAATGCCTAAAATTTAACTACATTGTTTTACGGAATATGTGGCCTCCAACAAAATGATACAAATACATTTACATAGTATCAATACAATTTTACCATCAATCTTTTCATACAATTAAAAATGCATTTAATGACATATGGTGGGGGGATGTAGGAATCATGTAAAAAACTGACCAAATTGAATATTTCCATGAAGGTTAGAAACTACATTAGGATCAGTAACTGCTAACTGCCACAAAAGATAACCAAAGTTTCATTAATCTCAACACAGCAAAAATTTATTTCACCAAGTTTAATGCAGATGGGTGGGAATTCTCTTCCAAGCAGTGACTTGGGGATTAAGGCTCCCTTCTTTCTGTGGTACCGCCATCTTCATATATAGCATCTAAGACCACAAAGGGCAAAGGAAAAGATGGATGAGGAACACCAGCTCTTAACCTCCTGGACCTAGAAGTGGTACACGTCACTCCCATTGGTCAGAACTAGCTACATAGCCCCAGCCTAACGGCAAGTTTGAGGAAGGTAGGTTAATGCATCAATCATTCAGTGAACAATTTCTCAGCTATGTTGCTGTAGGGGCAAAGATGGAAAGCTTTCCCCTTCATCCTATGAAGGTCCACTGAAAATGAACTGACAATAGGCAAATTAATATGTAAAAAAGGCATACAGATTTAGTTAATGTGTGTAGCACAGGGGAATCACAGAATGAATACCCCATAACCCAATGGGGTACAGAAGCATATATACCCTTCTTCTTAGAGGAAGGGAAGATGACGGTTGTTGGAGTAAATGTTTTTTAGGGGGAATGAATGGACCCAGTGTTTAGACAATGGTTAGTAAATAATTATTTTTGGGATTTGAATGGGATTTGAGAACAGACAATAGTTTGGGACAAAGTTTGTCTGGGCTCTATTATAGGTGTGGTGTTTAATTTTCAGTTTCTTTCTCTATGACAGGAGTTTTAATCTTCTCTGGTTAATGAAATTTCAGGGAACAGATTGAAGGCAGTTGTGTTCTTTTTCGGTGGTCCAGTTTTAAAGTAGATAAGGGGACATCAGAGAACAGCCTCATTCTGTGCTTTGGAAGAGATAGAAGATTGAGTGAAAGGGAAGCAGGGAAGGTCAGAGAATCTTTGAGGCTGCTTTTTCAGTTTAGCATGTCAAAGTGCCATACTTTGGGGTATTATTTATTGAGCCCCCAAAGTGGTCAAGCCTGTGATGCTTTATTCTTCTTTTGCTCCTTCCTCAAGCACTAAGAATGGCTGCTATATCTCACAATATTATCGTTTTATATTCTTCACTTCTAGAAATTAGATTCACTCTTGGTCATTTAAAATGTGCAGTTCTCATGTATGCCAGCAGTTAAAGTGAAATTTTTTAAAAATGAAATAAAATGTGCAGTTTCAGCTAGACTGCAATGTCATCTTTCACCAACAGGTGACACAAGTCAACATACTTGCCCTTCAGCCTGCAAAATCCTCATCTAAGATTGTTTGTTCTGCACAATAAAATGCTTATCAATTCAGTGAGATTAATTCTTTATAAAATTAATATATTTGTACCAACAGATATCATATGTTTATGAATCTTTAGATTGTCATCCATCAGTTAGCTCAGTAAGTAACCAATGATTTTGGTCATTATTTGATGACCCTTATTTAGTGTCTGTGGTAAGTGTAATGAGGGGGTCTCTTTTTTTGTCCTCTAATCTTCTTTTCCTAAATCCTTGCCATATTCAATAACATATAACAAGAATGTACTCAAGGTCAAGAACCTAGACGTGAAAACTGTCAAAAAGGTCAGAAGACATGGGTTCCAAACCTGGCTCTGCCTCTAATTAACTGTATGGTGTTGGGCAAGCCTCAACCTCTCTGAGTCTCTGCTTCTTTGTCTGAAAAAAATTATAAATTTTAATATCTGCTAATGAAAATGAGTGGTTAGTGTAGCCTTCAGAAAACAACCCTGTAGCCTCTGTTGCTAGCTAACTCTCCTTTCCTGCATTCCAGGGGTGTGTTAGTCCATTCTCACACTGCTATGAAGAAATACCTGAGATAAGGTTCTGCATAGCTGGGGAGGCCTCAGAAAACTTACAATTATGGCAGAAGGCACCTCTTCAGAGGGTGGCAGGAGAGAGAATAAGTGCTGAGCAAAGGGGAAAGCCCCTT
Organism: Mandrillus leucophaeus; assembly: GCF_000951045.1. Lineage (NCBI taxonomy): Eukaryota > Metazoa > Chordata > Mammalia > Primates > Cercopithecidae > Mandrillus > Mandrillus leucophaeus. The sequence continues at coordinate 1,868,799 of NW_012102798.1, forward strand.
ATAAAACCATCAGATCTTGTGAGAACTCACTCACCATCATAAGAACAGTGTGGGGGGAAACTGCCCTTATGATTCAGTTATCTCCATCTGGTCCTGCCTTTGACACATGGGGATTATTACAATTCAAAGTAAGATTTGGGTAGGGACACAGAGCAAAACCATATTATTCCACTTCTGGACCCTCCCAAATCTCATGTCCTCACATTTCAAAACAATCTTGCCCTTCCTACAGTCTCCCAAAGTCTTAGCTCATTCCAGCATTAACCCAAAAGTCCAAGTCCAATGTCTTATCTGAGACAAGACAAATCCCTTCCACCTATGAGCCTGTAAAATTGAAAGCAAGTTAGTTACTTCCTAGATACAATGGAGGTACAGGCATTGGGTAAATACACCCATTCCAAATGGGAGAAATTGACCAAAACAAAGGGGCTACAGGGCCCATGCAAGTCTGAAATCCAATAGAATAGTCATTAAACCTTAAAGTTCCAAAATGATCTCCTTCGATTCCATGTCTGACATCCAGGTCATGCTGATATAAGAGGTGGGCTCCCATGGCCTTGGGCAGCTTTGCCCCTATGGCTTTTCAGAGTACAGTCCTCTTTCCAGCTGCTTTCACAGGCTAATGTTGACTGCCTATGGTTTTTCCAGGTGCATGGTGCAAGATGTCAGTAGATTTACAATCCTGGGTTCTGGAGGATGGTGGCCCTCATCTCACAGCTCTACTAGGCAGTGCCCCAGTGGGGACTCTGTGTGGGGGCTCCAACCTCACATTGCCCTCCCATACTGCCCTAGCAGAGGTTCTCCATGAAGGCTCTGCCTATGCAGCAAACTTCTGCCTGGATATCCAGGCGTTTCCATACATCGTCTGAAATCTAGGCAGAGGTTCCCAAAACTTAATTATTGACTTTTGTGTACCCACAGGCCTAACACCACATGTAAGTTGCCAAGGCATGGGGCTTGCACCCTCTAAAGCAATGGCCTGAGCTGTATCTCGACTCCTTTTAGCCATAGCACTGGAGGTGAAGGAGCTGGGACACAGGGTACCATGTCCCAAGGCTGCATAGAGCAGGGGGGCCCTGGGCCTGACACATGAAACCATTTTTCCCTCCTAGACCTCCAAGCCTGTGACGGAAGGGGCTGCTGGGAAGGTCTCTGACATGCCGTGGAGACATTTTCCCCAATGTGTTGGTGGTTGACATTTGGCTCCTCATTACTTATGCAAATTTCTGCAGCTGGCTTGAGTTTCTCCCAAGAAAATGGGTTTTTATTTTCTATCACATTGTCAGGGTGCAAATTTTCCAAACTTTTATGCTCTGCTTCCTCTTGAATGCTTTGCCGCTTATAAATTTCTTCTGCCAGATACCCTAAATCACCTCTCTCAAGTTCAAAGTTTGACACCTCTCTAGGGCAGGGGCAAAATGCTGCCAGTCTCTTTGCTAAAGCATAGCAAGAGTCACCTTTATTCCAGTTCCCAACAAGTTCCTCATCTCCACTCAGCCTGAACTTCGTTGTCCATATCACTATCAGAATTTTGGTCAAAGCAATCCAATAAGTCTCTAGGAAGTTCCAAACTTTCCCACATTTTCCTGTCTTCTTCTGAGCCCTCCAAACTCTTCCAACCTCTGCCCATTACACAGTTCCAAAGTTGCTTCCACATATTCGGGTATCTTTACAGCAAGACCCTACTACCTTGGTACTAATTAACTGTATTAATCCATTCTCACGCTTCTAAGAAGAAATACCCAGAACTGAGTAATTTATAAAGAAAAGAGGTTTAACTGACTCACAGTTCTGCATGGCTGGGGAGTCCTCAGGAAACTCACAATCATGGCCGAAGACACCTCTTCATCAGGTGGCAGGCGAGTGAATGAGTGCCAAGCAAAAGAGTAAGCCCCTTATAAAACCATCAGATCTTGTGAGAACTCACTCACTATGACAGGAACAGCTTGGGGTGAAACTGCCCCCATGATTAAATTTTCCCCAGCTGGTCCTGCCCTTGACACATGGGAATTATTACAATTCAAGGTGAGATCTGTGTGGGGACACAGAGTCAAACTATATCAAGGAGTTTCTTTTCTGAGATCCCTGTTCCTGAGATTCCAGTCCTTCCTTCAGTTTCTGTGGTGCTTCTCTTCAAATGTGTTTGTGGAGCTTCTGACTTAATAGGTCTACAGTGACGCCTACGAATCTGTTTTGCAACAAGCTCTGGAGGGATTTTGGATTATTAGCCAGGTATCACTGCCAGATTATCACACTTCACTATTTAGAGTGCACAGACTATGCAAAGTTGTCCCTCAGTATCCAGGACCCCTTTGGATACCAAAACATATGGATGTTCAAGTTCATGATATAAAATGACATAGTATTTGCGTATAACCTACTCATATCCTCCTGCATACTTTACATATCTCTAGATTATTTATAATATGCAATACAATATAAATACTATGTAAATAGTTGTCATACTGTGTCATTTAGGGAAAATCAAGAAGAAAAAAATTGTACTTTTTTTTCAATATTTTCAATCCATGGTTGGTTGAATCCATGAATGAAAATCCCATGGATATGGGTGGCCAGCTGTACTTCTAACATCAATAGGAATTTCTGGTTCAAGGTAAATGCCAATTAAGAAAATCAAACGTACATGATCTCTATTTTGATTTCAGCTTATTGTAGATTAAAATGTAAATTGTGCTCTTACAGTTTTCATTGGTTCATTAAATTTACTTATACTTTCATATTCCCAGTCAAATTCCACAATTCTGTTTCAGCCCCCCGTCCCCAAGAATGCAAAGTGTTTTTTTTTTGTCTGACCCTTATATATTTCATCTTTCTAGGTCAAACATGCTGTCATTACTTATACAAAATTCTGATGCAGTAGCATTCCAGGTTCCTAAACCAAACTCTGAACTCTTTGGCAAACAACTTAAGAAGAAAAGTATTTCTCATTGTTATGCAAGCTTTCCTCCTCTCTTTGACACTACAGTTCCCCACAGATCTCTAAGCTCTTTCACAGTTCTGCTCTCTCAGCCAGCACCAGCCCATCTCCACACCATACTTTTAGGTCTGAGTCAGCTGGTCCTGTAGAACATTAACTCATTAACAACACAATTGTCCCTTATTTCTGAGCTCTCACCCGACTAGGGTTGTTTCAGTGAGCAAATACAATGAAGGACTTTTTTTTTTTAATTGCTATTCTTTTTACAGGGTAGTTGGGAAGCTCAAAGGAAGCCATAAAAATGTACTCTATGATAGATATAAAACATAAGTCAAATATAGAGTGGAGGTATAAATGGGTGCCATCCTCTATAATTTATTCTTCCTCCATTTATTTTAGAGAGAAAAAAACTAGAATCCTCATACACCTTAAATTTCAAGGACATTTATCATTTGCATTGCTGGCATAGTACCATCCAAACATAATCATATTTATCTTCCATCCTATTGGGTTCTGGAGAATTATGCATATTTTCTTCTGTAAATCTTCATACCAATACAGATATTAGCCCCTACTCAACCTCATTCCCAGCTGCACCACTAACTCTAATCTATCCTGCTTTCATGTCTTCAGTCACGTGCACTATCTTCTCTTTGAATTTACATTTTAGACTGTTAGATGGGACCACAGTCAAAAGTTCATTTTATTTCTAAATGATGGAAAAGTCATGAGCATTGAGATAAATAGAAGTATTAGTATTTTCAAAGTCAACAACTCAAAGAGATTTGGGGTCCGAGGTAGCTTATGAAATGTGAAGGGCCACCACACCGTGCCCCACACTATTGAGCACTTTTGTAAAAACCAACAAACAAAAATGGTTTCTATTCTTTGGACAACCATGAAGGAAAATTTGTTCACAAAGTAGTATTCTAACATAGCTGTAAATGCAGTCACTCTTTTGTGGTTTAAGCTCAAGGACTACACTGGTTTCTGAGATGACGGGATCATTATATTTTCAGAGTGACGACAAGAAAATAAGTTGGGGGAAATTTTGACTATTGCTGGTTCCTAGATATGTACTCATTTATGGACTCACAGTTCTGCAAATCTGTGCATGGTGATAAGTGGGGGTAGAGAACCTTTGTGGGTGCACACACATATACAAGTTTCCTTTTATTACTTGTGGTAGTTAGAATTCTAAAAATATACTCCTAACCCCCAGCCAGGTGCCACTCCCTAATAAGTTGAGATATCACTCCTGTGATGACATTACATCATATGACACAGTTGACTTCCAGATAGGAAGATTATCTCGGTAGTCGTAATCTAATCAAGGAGCCCTTAAAAGCAGAAAACTTTTTTCCAGCTGGTGTCAAAAAAGAAGGCAGAAGGAGAAGTCAGAGAGATTCAAAGCATAAGAAGGAATTAAAGTGCTGTTACTGATTTCAATATGGAGGAGACCACATGACAAAGAATGTGGGTGGTCTCTCAAAGCATAGATTGGCTCCCCTGGCTGACATCCAGCAAAAAAATGGGTACTTTCAGTCTTATAACTGCATCAAACTGAATTCTACCACAACCACATGAGTTTAGAAGAGAGCTCTGGGCCTCTAGATGAGAATGCAGATCAGTCGCTAGCTTGATTTTAGCCTTGTAAGACCCTGAACAGAGATTCCAGTTAAATCATGCTGCACTTTTGAACTATAGAACGATGAGCTAACAAATGAATGCTATTGTAAGCCACAAAGTGTGTAGTAATTTTTAGGCAGCAATACAAAACTAATACATTATTGAATTAGTCTTTTCCCTGGATCATGGAGCTCCTGAAACCATAGATCATGTTATCTCCATGGGAAAGTCCCACTGTCCCTCATTCAAAGTCTTGTGTTCAGGAAGTACTCCACAACTGTTATCTGTTAACAAATAAGGTCACTGAACCAGGTGCAATTGCTTAGCGTCCTCACTGACTTAGAGCATAATTGAGCTGCTTCTGTGGTTCATGGTTACTATTAAACTGCTTACTGGTCAGAAGGTGAGGGCCACACAACTAAGGGGTTCAGCTTAGGTTTTCTCTCCACTCTATAAAAGACAGGAAGCGTTCTTCAGACACACACGAGACTAACAGTCACATCATGTGGCCTTAAATAAGCCAGACTGGGCTTCCTCTGGGACCAGGGAGATGATATCAGAAATAAAAATAAACCACAAGGCACTTGCTGCCCTCGTTCTTGGGCTGATGAGGAGCCAGATAATGAGGTTACACATTTTAACATGATCATGAGAATGAAACAGGGCTCACTCCTCTCTCAGTTTCCATTAGGGACTTTGTCCAGAGAAAAAGCTATATTAACAGGTGCTTTACAAAATGTGGCTTCCTTCCTGTTCTCAGCAGGGAGGGCATCAGTGCCTGCTCTAATGCTTGATCATCCTTCTTTTCCACTTCTGTTCATTCCTTTTCTTCCTTTTTCCTTCCCTTTCCTCACTTCCTCTTCCTAATTTTATTTTTTGTTATTGAGCTCTTTAGTTGGGAGAGTGAGAGCCCCAGCAGCACAGAAAAAACCTCAGCCTTTCAGAGTGAGATAAATGCCCTTTATTCTTATTTGAGTTTCTCACTGCCTAGAGTGTAAGTGTAGAAAATAGAACAGTCTAACAGAAGCAGAGAGCAAGGCCTTTTTCATGGTGTTTGAAAAAGACTAGGAAAAGGTGGCAGAAAGGAGGATGAGGTGACCCTGTTCCTATCTCTCAGTAGTCACTCAGTCAACATTTCTGGAGTGCCATGACATTTACTCTCATTTCATGTCATTAAACAGGGTATGAAGTAGTTTCAGCACAAGTGTAGATTATGCACAGACATTTGCTGTCTGTTCTTGGGAGCCAAGGGAAACATAAGATTTGGTCCCTATCCTTAAGGAACTAATAGGGCTGCCAGGCAGCATAGAACCCATATATGAAAAGGACTTGTGGAAGACACAGATAGCCCCAGGATAGTGCAGAAGAACTAGAGCGATAGGGTACTGTGGCATTGGAGAAGAGTAGAAGGGATGTGATTTAGTGGAAGTGGCAGTGATGGTTATAGAGGAGCAGAGGAAGGTTTTTTTGTGGCAGAGAATGGGGAAGGAGTGCAATGTAGTTTCATGGATGCAGGGTGAAGCTGGAATGAACATTCTTTATGCCTAGTTGTCACAGTATTCATGTTGTTATGGATCAAATTGCGTCCCTTACAAATTCATATGTTGAAGTCCTAAATTCTAGTATCTCAGAATGTGAGTGTATTTTGAGATAGGGCTTTTAAAGAGGTAGTTAAGGTTAAATGAGTTCATATGGATGGGGCCCTGATCCAATATGACTGATGTCCTTATATTAATAAAAAGAAGAAGAAACACCAGGAATGTGCACACACAGAGAAAAGGCCAAGTGAGGACACAGTGAGAAGGCGGCTCTCTGGGAGTCAAGGAGAGAGGCCTCAGGAAAAGCCAAATCAGCCAACTCCTTGATCTTGGACTTCCAGCCTCCAAAACTGTGAAAAAAAAATATTTCCGTTGTTTGAATCTCCAGTCTATGGCATTATGTTGTGGCAGCATGAGCTAATACACATGTGAAAGAAGATTGTTCTCAGTGCTGAGTGGGGGTTGCTCTAAATCACTTACTCTCATAGTCAAAGCTTTTAGTGGGCTAACAGTAATGGGTGTGTCAGCACTTGAGGAGACAGGCAGGTTCTGGCAGGACTCTTAGATGGGTGACCTTCTGTGGGTCATGTTGCTTATCTGGGCCATTTTTGTCTCTTTGGTAAATTAGGAAATTAATAAGAGTGACTTGCTAATGCATAGACACAAGGTTCAAGGTGGAGATCATAATAACTTTTGTAGATTTTTCAAAATACTCATGCTCTACTGGTTTTCTCCCTGCCCCTGCTGAGAATCCCTGGTTTTTATTATCTTATTTGATTATGTTAGGAACACTTAACATGAGATCTAGCATCTTAAAACATTTTAAGTTAAGTGAAAAGAGCCAGATACAGAGCGACAACTACTGAATGATTTCACTTATATGAGGTATCTAAAATAATGAAACTCATAAAACCAAAGACTGGAATGGTCATTATTGGTGCTATTGGAATGACAATATGGGGACTTATTAATCAACAGGTATAAAGTTTCAGATAAGTAAAACGAATAAGCTCTAGAGAATCTGGCTTTTGTACTGAAGGTCATTTAAGGTCAGTCAGTCTGCTAGTCTTGCATACCCATGCATCCCTACTTCCTGTTATTGATAAGTGGCCTAGTCCTAAAAGGACAAGTACCTTCTGCTTTTTGCGTGGCTCAAGAATTTACCCCATCCTACGCTACCACCATTAAGTGCTAGCAGAGTGGTAAATGCCTCTTTTGAGGTGAGAGTTGAGGTAAACCATGAGAGTGGCAAGTTGGGGCTCTCAGAGCTGTCAGCTAGCTGAGATTGTTCAACAGGTAAGATGCACTCTAGGAAACGCCAGTGCCTTCACCTTCTGCTTTGTGTTTACTTTTAGGAAAGATGTCCCTAGCTCTGGAGGAGGTGGTATGAAATCACGAGGCTTCTCATGGTCAGAGAGAAGCCCCTGTCCTTAGCTCCCTTTGTTTCCCATTAGCTGAGAATATATGTCTTGGTTGTAGTTTTCCATTGACAGTCTGAATGTGAGTGTGTGCATAGGGGCCAGGGACCTAAGGATAAGAATGGAGTTTCCAGCTCATGGGTACAGACCTCCTTGCCTCTTCCCTGCCACTAAGCCCAGTTACATCGCCTGACCTGTTCCCAAATTCCATTACTCAAACGCCCACACCATCTACCTGATGTGGGGAGGGAGGCAGTCCTAGAACCCCTTGAAGCCCATACTAGAAATCCTGAGTGCAGCTGAGTAAGTGGCAGAATGATTGAGCATCTCCTTCTTCTGCTTGGATGAGCCTCTAACCCAGGCAGGAGATTTATTTCTGTTGTCAGTGTTATTTCAGGACTCAGAAACCAGTTGTCTACCTTGCTCTTCAGCCAATCACAGGCAGGGGTAAAGAGGGGAATGGCAGACAATAAGGTCTATTGGGGATAGTGCAAGTTATTTTGAGCTTATCTTATTCTCAGCCAGCAGCCTGGGGTGTCGGTGTCTGCACATGATTCAGTTTTGCCTGGTGGTGGTGGCAGCAGGACACTTTGCTTCAGGTGCTTGACGTTCAGTATTACAGAAATGAATTATGGAAAAAGCTGTTTCCTGATGCTAACACAGTCTCTAAGTAGACTCCTGAAGGATCGGGAGGAAGATTTCATGTAGACAGCCTGCTATGTGAGCAGATGTCGAAATGCCAGTGCCCACTGGGGAACATGGTCTTTATAAAGGAAAACAATCCACCTGGCACTCCAATATGCTGGATCTGATTTTGAGATGAAAGAATATAAGGTCCTGTCATTCTGAGGTTCAGCCCATGAGGCAAGACTAGCAAAGGAAAAGACAAGAGGAGAGTGACTGGTAGAGAAAACTGGGGAAGGGATGCCCTACTCTTTGTTCTCACTCCTCTAAGAGAACAGTGATGGAGCGCCAACACCTACACCTTCTCAGTGCATCAAACACTAGGTGTTGAGTTATCCTGCTTCCTAGAAATGACTTTCCCATTATCTCTACACTACCAAGTTCTTGACATGTAAAATTCTTCAACAACTCCAGCCCCCAAGTCTTTCTGTTTTTTAGCTGCCTATAAGAATATTAGTGCATTGCTGGACACATAGTAAACGTTCAACAAATGTTGAATAAATTAATGAATGGTCTGTATTAGTAATTTTTATACTTAAAAACTCAGCAGAACCTTTACTTTCAAATATAATCTTAATCTCAAACTCAATACACAGAATGAATCAGAGTTGAACACTCGAGGAGTGGATCAAATCCTGCATCACTGCATTTATTTCTTCTTGTATCTCTAGTGCTGCAGCCAGCCTTTGACAATTCTCAACCTGACTATGATTCAGATATCCACATGTAGACTCCAATTTTAGGTATCCTGTGTAGGGTATGGTATTGGGAAAAGGAGATAGGAGTGGTCACAAGTAAAGGGGCCAAAAGGCCTAGACAAAGAAAACTCAAAGAGCAGAACACATCAGGAGAGGCAGATATGACAAGCTATGAACTTTCGCTGGAAATTAGAAATGTGACAGCTATCATTATAAGTGAATATGACTCTTTATAAAAGGCACAAGAAAGAATAAAGAAACAAGGAGTGGGAGGCTAGGGTGGGGCCAAATGTGACTGTGAGGGAAGTATTTAATGAGACACAATCATTCATTTCACATATTCAATACATTTTTAAGAATTGCATTGTTATGGGCACTAGAGAAACACCAGTGAGTAGAAATACCTATTCTCATGAAGCTTACATTCTAGTGTGGGGTAGGAGACAGGCAAGAAACAAAGTAAACAAATGGACTCCTTCCCTGAATGATTTCATCCAGCTTTATGGTTTTATTTACCTTCTATATTTTTTTTAACATTTTCTGCTTGCAGTATTTATTTATAATTTTAATTTTTAATTTTTTAAAATTTCAATAGCTTATTGGGTCCAAGTGGTTTTTGGCTACATGGATGAATTGAATAGTGGTGAAATCTGATATTGTACCCAATATGCAATACTTCATCCCTTGACCCCCTCCCACCCTACCTCTTCTGAGTCTCCAATGTGCATTATACCACTCTATATGCCTTTGTATACCCATGTCTTAGCTCCCACTTATAAGTGAGAAGATACGATATTTGATTTTCCATTCCAGAATTACTTCACTTAGAATAGTGGCCTCTAGCTCCATTCTAGTTGTTGCAAAAGACATTATTTCATTCTTTTTTTGTGAGTGAGTAGCATTCCATGGTTTGTATATACCACATTTTCTTTATCCACTCATTGGTCGATGGACACTTAGGTTGGTTCCATATCTTCGCAATTGTTAATTGTGCTTCAATAAACATGCGTGGAAGTGTCTTTTTGATATAATGTCTTATTTCCTTTGGGCAGACACCCAGTAGTGGGATTGCTGAATCAAATGGTACATCTACTTTTAGTTCCTTAAGAAATCTCCATACTGTTTTCCATAGATGCTGCACTAATTTACACTTCCATCAGCAGTGTATAAGCGTTCTCTTTTCAACACATCCACACCAACATCTATTGTTTTTTGACTTTTGAATAATGCCCACTGTGGCTGGGGTCAGGTAGTATTTCATTGTGGTTTTAATTTGCATTTCCCTGATTAGTGATGTTGAACATTTTTTATGTGTTTTTTGGCTATTGGTATATCTTCTGAGAAATGTCTGTTCATATCATTTCCCCCTTTTTGATGGGATTATTTGTTTTTTTTTTTTTCTTGCTGATTTGAGTTCCTTGTAGATTCTGGATATTATTCCTTTGTCAGATACATACTTTGCAAATATTTTCTCCCACTCTGTGGGTTGTCTGTTTACTCTGATGATTATTTATTTTGCTATACAGAGGCTTTTTATTTTAATTAGGTCCCACTTATTTATTTTTGTTTTTGTTGCATTTGCTTTTGGGGTCTTAGTCATCAATTCTTTGCCTAGGCCAATGTTCAGGAGAATTTTTCCAAGGTTATCTCCTAGATTTTGTTATGGTTTCAGGTCTTAGATTTAAGCCTTTGATCCATCTTGAGTTGATTTTTGTATAAGGTGAGAGATAGGGATTCAGTTTCATTCTTCCTCACGTGGCTAGCCAGTTTTCCCAGCACCATTTATTTAATAAAGTGTCTTTTCCCCGATTCATGTTTTTTGTATGCCTTTTTGAAGATTGGGTGGTTGTAGGTATTTGGCTTTATTTCTGGGTTCTCTATTCTGCTCCATTTTTACCATTATATTCAGACTCCTAATTTATATATCCAGTCATGAAGTGTCCTCAGAAGTTTAGATTCACGTATCTAATTGCCAGTTCTTATGAGCCCCTCAGGTTTAACATGACCAAAACAGAATGTTTAATATTGTTCCTCCCACAGCCTATCCCATCTTGATATGGTTTCCCCATTCCTCAGTTGCTCAGGCCAACACCTAAAAGTCACCCTTGATTACTTTCTTTCCTTCACCTCCCTGCTTTCAATCTGTCAACAAGTCTTATTGGTTTCACTGTCAAAATACATGCTGGATCTAACCATTCTTCATCACCTCCATGGCTACCACCCCAATCCAAGCTATTATCATCTCATACCTGAACAACAGCAAGATATCCCTATTCAACAATTAATAATTTCCCATGACTCTAAGAATTAAACAAAAACACTTTTTTAAAGCCACCCACAGATTTTGGTCAAGATCTATCCCCAATTTATTTCTACAACCTCATCTCCTATCAGTCTTTCCTTCTCACAAATCTCAAGACACATGGGTCTCCTCTGTATTGTTTGAACCAGGCAAGTCCTTCTCCACCTCCTGCTTTTTGCCATTTATTTTTCCCTCTGCCCGCAGTGTTCTTTCTCTTGCTCTTCATATAACTCATTCCTTCCTCTTTCCACTATAACCACCTCAGAGACATCTTTCCTGACTCTCTAAAGTAGACTCAACTCCATTTTTCTGACATAGAACCCTATTTGTTTCTTTCATAATTCTCATCACAGCTTAAAATTATTTCAGTTGTTCATGTGTATATGTGCATATGTGTGTGTGTATGTGTGTTGGTTTATTTGTGTTTCTGTCACTCCCATTATGCTGCAATATAGGGGCATAATGGGAGTGAATGTGAATATAGGGGCAATGTCCATCTAATTTTCCATTGTATTTTTAGTGCCTGGCATATTAGTCACTTAATAAAAATGTTTTGAATAAACAAATGGGTGGGGAAGGATTCTGGAACTAGAATATCACGAAAGTTTGAAGAGACAATGAATTTTCTGAGCCCCATACCATCAATCACAGCAATGACTGGTAGGTTAGGCACAAGCTTCCAGGATATAGTCAGGGCCATATATTTTTGTGGCCAGGGAACATAGTATGGAGGCTAGAGCATTAATTGCATTTGCATTAGGTTAATGGAAAAAGACTGGAAGAAGAAATTTAAGTCCAGAGTGAAGCTGACCTTAATAACCAGTGGACGGGGCTGGGTGCCGTGGCTCACGCTTGTAATCCCAGCACTTTGGGAGGCCGAGGTGGGCGGATCACGAGGTCAGGAGATCGAGACCATCCTGGCTAACATGGTGAAACCCCGTCTCTACTAAAAATACAAAAAATTAGCTGGGTGTGGTAGTGGGCGCCTGTAGTCCCAGCTACTCGGGAGGCTGAGGCAGGAGAATGGAGTGAACCCAGGAGGCAGAGCTTGCAGTGAGCCGAGATCGTGCCTCTGCACTCCAGCCTGGGCGGCAGAACGAGACTCCGTCTCAAAAAAACATAAAAATAAAAATAAAAACAACCAGTGGACACAGAGCTTTCTATGTTCAGAGGTGGAACACTACCTAAAGAGACAAAATAAATACTTTGATAACAGGCAGACCTGAGTATGAATACCGGCTGAGCCACTGACAAGCTAGGTGACTTTCATCAATTTATTTAGTCTACCCAAGCATCAGATTTCTCATCAGCAAAATAGATATGATAAGGTTGCCTACTGCATAGGGTTATTGTAACAAGTAAGTGAATTAAATATGTGTAGCACTTTGAACAGAACCTAGTACATAATATGCACCAGTAATGAACAAAAGGAAGGAGAGGGAGAAAGGGAAGAAATGAGCTCTCCTGTGGGTTGAAGATTGTCCTAGTCCTTGGGGAGAAATCCAAATGGAAAGAGAATAAATTTGCAAGATACACTTATGTCTGTGCCTATTAATTTATAGCAAACTTGCATCTTTTTGCTTACAGGAAAAAAGTGTATAGAGTCCTAGATTCTCTATCTCTGTATTGTTACCTTGGCCTTCTTTCTCAGTTAGGTGACTGTGCTGACCTGGACATGATTACATAGGTTACATTCCCAAAGGTATGGTCATGGTTACATAAACACACTAAAACCCAGTCAATTCATCAGGATAAAATAGAGTCACTCAAGCTAATTATATGTCCCAGGGACCAGACCATAAGCCAGCAGTGGCTATCTAGCGCAGCAATTTCATGCCATCCATATCCATATTGATTACTTTAGACCAATAAGAAATTTCCTCATATTGTAGTTTGAGGTGGATGTCTTGGTGTAGCATGGAGTTGCAGATGGCTCAGGAGCCAGGAAAGGCTTTCTTCAAAGAATGCCATAAATGCAGTACAATCAAAAGAAGTCATTTTGCTCCTAAATGAGGGCATAAATTCTGAGAAATAATCCTACCAGTAGTCATTCTGGATGTACGAAACAGAAACAGCAGTGAGTTATCAATCCTAAAATTAGGGAAAAATATTTTCTATGAATATTTGTAGTTCGTTATTGACTTTTGAGGCTCATTATACAAGTACTAAAATATGGAATTTTATGATTACTTTGTATAATTATGTATAGACAGGGAGTGCCAAACTCCCTTTAAAGTTAGTGAGAGATATGCATGAAGAATGAGAGATAAAATTAGTTTCTATTTTTCAATTTTGTGCAAAGTAGAATTCAATATTTCAAAATGACAAAAGACTCATCTTGTTTTCTAATAGACTATAAAGCACAATAGCACAATTTATTTACATACTTTCCTTCCGAAGCTCAAAGCATTTTTCAGGTGTTCTTTTAGTTATTTTCATAATGGAAAGGGTAAATGGTTTTAATCTGTACTTTTTTTCCAGTTATGAAAACTGAGGCACAGAGTGGCCAAGTCATTTACTAACAATCGCAGTAGATTGTTTTTACATTTTTCCCTTTAAAATGAGATGAATAATAATTTCTGCCCTATCTCATAGTGTTGCTGTAAGGATATGTATAGAACACCTCTTGCGTGATTTAAAAGGGTCTAGACCTTACTTTCTACTCCAACCAATACCGTATTAATGATTTCGTTGCAGACTTCCACCCACTTTGTTGTGTGCAACCTGACAGTGTTTCATCTTGAACCCACTGCTGCCATGTCTTGCTCCCTACCCTGTGGTTTTGATGACACCTTGGCATTGGATGTCCTTGGGACCTTCCTTGACCAATGTTTTCCCCTGGACTGATAGCCCCGAGATATACTCCTTCATACTCCTTTAGGTTTCTCAGAAGATCCCAGCCATCCACAGAGATATCCAACTCAAGAATTCCTACCTGCATTTTCATTCCCTCCTTACCTGTTTCACTTCCCTAGCCCTCTTGTCTGTTTTCTGGAATCACTTCCCAAATATACTACCTTCAAGCAAGCCTTTTCCTCAGGCTCTGCTTTCCAGATAAGTAAGCCCAAGACAGAGTGACATGAAATAACATATGTAAGATAATTTGAAAACCCAAAAATGCTATGCACTACAAGCTATTCATCTGATTTATGTAATGTTAGTAGTCTTCACACCAATTATAACCATAATAATTATGCTCCTAATGAAGCTATTAAAGGATTGAAGCAAAACTTGGCAGTTTTTTTTTTTTTTTCCTGAAACTCTGGATCCTCTACAAATTAGAAGTATTCCTTCCCCTGGAGGAACACTAGGTTTATCAAGGGGTATTCGGGCAAAGGGAGAATTAAAATAATCAATTCCCAGTGTTATCTCAACTTCCATATGATTCAATTCTTAATATTGATCTACCAGAGTCCATGCTTGAAGTCAAGGTGTCTTACCATGGTTCCCTTTTCCTTCCTCTCCATTCATAGTTGCCCTTCTCCCACTCCACAAAAGAAAAGCAGAACATTTATCTTGAATCTTGCTATGATGTATTCTATCACCCAACTATGTTTAAAAATAATAGCAACATTGCTGAGAAAGAGAAAAGCAAAGAGAGCACTGATAAAAAAATAACTTTGGTGGACCCGTCAGTTACTAATGACCCTATAGCTTCTCTATATGTTTACATGCAGAGATTTCCACACAGAGATTTAAAATGACCTTATGAAAGTAGAATATTTACTTATGCACAAGTGTAATACACAATGTTACTGAAATGCTATCAAGAATGTGATGCCCAGAGCTTCAGAAAAACAGTTTCACCTAATTAGAAGAAAACCCTTCCTTTTCAGCTAATATGCTGCCCTAATTATGTCAAATGAATACTTATAAGCAATAATTTTTAGCAATAAAACTAAATTACTAATCTATCTATAATAACTCTCAAGTGTCTTACTCTCTGTCTACCATAAATTTTAGAAGTGCTTGTAGAAGATTTTGATTTGAAAACTGAAATATGACCTGTAAAATATATGGCTGTATGTATGTGCCTGTGTGTTTGTAGTCCATGAGACAAATCCTAAAATAAACAATTTCTAATTTTTTAGTTTGTTTTAACTTCTTATTTTAAAATAATTTTAGACTTTCTCTTTGCAATTAATATAGATTTTATTATTCAGTGTTTTCCAGAGAAACAGAGGTAAGAGGTATAGATATACGGAAAGATGTTTTTATGAGGGATTGGGTTATGTATTTTTGGAGTCTGAGAAGTCCCATGATCTGCTGTTTGAGAGCTGGAGGCCCAGGAAAGCCAGTGGAACTTCCAGTTCAAATCTGGAGGCCTGAGAACCAGTGGAACAACGGTATAAGTCTCATTTTGAGTTCAAAGTCCCAAGAATGAGGCACATCGATGTCTGAAAGCAGGAGAAGATGGATGTTCCACCTCAAGCAGAGACAGCAAATTCACTCTTCCTCTTCCTTTTTACTCTGTTCAGGCCCTAAACAGATCAAATGATCCTCACATACATTGTTTTTGTCTTGTTTTGTTTTGCATGTCTTGAATATCTTCACTTCTATTTATTTATGTTTTGGTTGGCAATTTGTGTATTTTTTATTTTTTGAAAGTTTTATTTTAAGTTCTGGGATACATGTACAATGTGCAGGGTGTGCAGGTTTGTTACATAGGTAAACGAGTGCCATAGTGGTTTGCTGCACCTATCAACCTATCACCTAGGTATTAAGCCCAGCATGCATCAGCTATTTATCCTGATGTTCTCCCTTCCCATGCACAGCCCTCCAACAGGTGTTCAGCTCTCACATATAAGTGAGAACATGTGGTGGGTGGTTTTTTGTTCCTGCATTAGTTTGCTGAGGATAATGGCTTCCAGCTCCATTCATGTCCCTGCAAAGGACATGATCTCATTCCTTTTTATGGCTGCATAATATTTCACGGTGTATATGTACCACATTTTCTTAATCCAGTCTATCATTGATGGGCATTTGGGTTGATTCCATGTCTTTGCTATTGTGAATATTGCTGCAATGAACATATGCATGCGTGAATCTTTATAATAGAATGATTTATACTCATGCACATTGTTGATGATGATCTTTTTTAGTCAGTCTACTGAGTAGACAGAGTATATGCTAATGCAAATGCTAATCTCTTCTGGAGACACCCTCACAGGCACACCCGGAAATAATGTTCACCAGCAATCTGAGCATCCTTGATCCCAGTCAAGTTGACACATAAAATTAATCATCACATGTATCTTGGAGTAGATACTTTGAAACTATGCAAATATCCTGTTTCTCCTTAAACTTTTACCCATTGATTTTAGCATCCATTAGTGGATCTTCTCTGCAACAATAATTACTGTGGTGTTCTAATGGTGATTTTCTATTTCCCTCAATCTTTCTACATTTGTTAATTGGAATTCTTCTGTAAAGAAGAGCTGTTCCTTCATAATTTTGTGTTTAACTTTTTTTTATTCTACAAGTTATTATCCTATACTGTTGTTATCTATTCTGTTGCTCAAATTGTTCTCATTTTGATCATAGGGATCTCTAATAATATAGAGAGAAATGTCTTTAAAAGTCAAATGGTTTAAATCATTTGCTTCTGATAAAATTGAGCTAGTTGCATTATCAGTGACTGATCACTAAAAAGTGTGTTGAGAGTAGAACACTGTGTAATGTTTCACACGTAACACAGAAGACATTCAAAGAAACTTCCATTCTTATAAACTTTTTTATATGAACAAAATTTCTCAATACTTTTTCTATAAAAAGTAAAAATTAATGACCAGTGATGAGCTTTTTTTCATAAAAGAAAGAAATTGAATTGATACTGAGACATATCTAAATCTAGCAATTTTCAATAACATTTTGCTTTTTTTCCCCATAGGTTATTGAGGTACAGGTGGTGTTTGGTTACATGAATAAGTTCTTTAGTGGTGATTTGTGAGATTTTGGTTCACCCATCACCTGAGAAATATACACTGCATCCAATTTGCAGTCTTTTATCCTTCATCCCCCTCCCATTCTTCCCCCCAAGTCCCCAAAGTCCACTGTATCATTCTTCTGCCTTTGCACCCTCATAGCTTAGCTCCCACATATCAGTGAGAACATACGATATTTGGCATTCCATTCCTGAGTTACTTCACTTAGGATAATAGACTCCAGTCTCATCCAGGTCGATGTGAATGCCATTAATTGATTCCTTTTTATGTTTGAGTAGTATTCCATATATACCACAATTTCTTTATCCACTCGTTGATTGATGGGCATTTGGGTTGGTTCCATGATTTTGCAATTGCGAACTGTGCTGCTATAAACATGTGTGTGCAAGTATCTTTTTCGAATAATGACTTCTTTTCCTCTGGATAAATACCCAGTAGTGGGATTGCTGGATCAAATAGTAGTTCTACTGTTAGTTCCTTAAGAAATCTCCACACTATCTTCCATAGTGACTGTGCTAGTTTACATTCCCACCAGCAGTGTAAAAGTGTTCCCTTATCACTGCATCCACGTCAACATCTACTGTTTTTTCATTTCTTGATTATGGCCATTTTTGCAGGAGTAAGATGGTATTGCATTGTGGTTTTGACTTGTATTTCCCTGATCATTAGTGATGTTGAGCATTTTTTCATATGTTTGTTGGCCATTCATATAACTTCTTTTGAGAACTGTCTGTTCATGTCCTCAGCCCACTTTTTGATGGGATTGTTTGTTTTTTTCTTAATGATTTGTTTGAGCTCATTGTAGATTTTGGATATTAGTCCTTTGTCAGATGTATAGATTGTGAAGATTTTCTCCCACTCTATGGGTTGTCTGTTTACTCTGCTGACTGTTCCTTTTGCCACACAAAAGTTCTTCAATTTAATTAAGTCCTAGCTATTTAGCTTTGTTTTTATTGAATTTGCTTTTGGGTTCTTGGTCATGAAATCTTCGCCTAAGCCAATGTCTAGAAGGGTTTTTCCAATGTTTTATTCTAGAATTTTTACAGTTCCAGGTCTTAGATTTAAGTCCTTAATCCATCTTGAGTTGATTTTTGTATAAGGTGAGAGATGAGGATCCAGTTTCATTCTCCTACATGTGGCCAGCCAATTATCCCAGCGCCATTTGTTGAAAAGGGTGTCTTTTTCCCACTTTATATTTTTGTTTGCTTTGTCGAATATCAGCTGGCTGTAAGTATTTGGGTTTATTTCTGGGTTCTGCATTCTCCATGGATCTATGCACCTATTTTTATACCAGTTCCATGCTGTTTTGGTGACTATGACCTTATTGTTTAGTTTGAAATCTGGTAGTGTGATGCCTCCAGATTTGTTCTCTGTGCTTAGTCTTGTTTCGGCTAAGTGGGCTCTTTTTTGGTTCCATATGAATTATAAAATAGCTTTTTCTAGCTCTGCAAAGAATGATGCTGGTATTTTGATGGGAATCGCATTGAATCTGTAGAACGCTTTTGGCAGTATGGTCATTTTCACAATATTGATCCATGAGCATGAAACATGTTCCCATTTGTTTGTGTCTCCTGTGATTTCTTTCAGCTGTGTTTTGTAGTTTTTCTTGTAGAGGTCTTTTGCCTCCGTGGTTAGGTACATTTCTAAGTATTTTATTTATTTATCTATTGCAGCTATTGTAAAAGGGGTTGAGCTCTTGATTTGATTCTCCGTTTGGTTGCTGTTGGTGTATAGAAGAGCTATGTAGAGAATGTACTGGTTTGTGTACATTAATCTTGTATCCAGAAACTTTGATAAATTCTTTGACCAGTTCTAGGAGCTTTCTAGAGGAGTGTTTGGGGTTTTTGAGGTATACAATCATATCATCAGCAAACAGTGACATTTTGACTTCCTCTTTACCTATTTGGATGCCCTTTCTTTCTTTCTTTTGTCTGATTGCTCTGGATAGGACTTCCAGAACTACGTTGAAGAGGAGTGGTAAGAGTGGGCATCCTTGTCTTGCTCCAGTTCTCAGAGGGAATGCTTTCAACTATTCCATATTCAATATTATGTTGGCTGTGGATTTGTCATAGATGGCTTTTATTACATTGAGATATGTCCCTTGTACACTGATTTTATTGACAGTTTTAATCATAAAGGGATGCTGAATTTGTCAAATGCTTTTTCTGCATCTGTTGAGATAGTCATGTGATTTTTGTTTTTAATTCTGTTTATGTGGTGTATCACATTTATTGACTTGCATATGTTAAACCATCCCTGCATCCCTACCATGAGACCTACTTAATCATGGTGGATTATCTTTATGATATGTTGTTGGATTTGATTAACTAGTATTTTTGTTAAGGATTTTAGCATCTATGTTCATCAGGGATGTCGGCCTGTAGTTTTCTTTTTTGGTTGTGTCCTTTCCCGGTTTTGGTATTAGGGTGATGCTGGCTTCATAGAATGAATTAGGGAAGATTCCCTCTTTCTCTATCTTGTGGAATAGTGTCAAAAAGATTACTGCCAATTCTTCTTTGAATGTCAAATAGAATTCTGCTATGGATCCGTCTGGTCGTGGAATTTTTTTGTTGCTAATTTTAAAATTACGATTTCAATCTATCTGCTTGTTATTAGTCTGTTCAAGGTATCTAATTCTTCCTGATTTGAGCTACGGAGTTGTATTTTTCCAGGAATTTGTCCATCTCTTCTAGGTTTTCTAGTTTATGTGTGCAAAGGTGTTCATAGTAGCCTTGAATGATCTTTTGTATTTCAGTGGTGTCAGTTGTTATGTCTTCTGTTTCATTTCTTAGTGAGGTTATTTGGATTTTCACTCTTCTTTTCTTGGTTAATCTTGCCAGTGGTCTATTAATTTTGTTTATCTTTTCAGATAACCTGCTTTTGTTTCATTTTACTCTTTTGTATTTGTTTTTTTTTTTGTTTCAATTTCATTTAGTTCTGCTCTGATCTTGGTTATTTCCTTTCATCTGCTGGGTTTGGGTTTGGTTTGCTCTTGTTTCTCTAGTTCCTTGAGAGTGTCAATTTGTGCTCTTTCAGTCTTTTGATGTAGGTGTTTAGGGCTATGAACTTTCCTCTTAGCACTGCCTTTGCTGTATCCCGGAGGTTTTGATAGGTTATGTCATTATTGTCATTCAGTTCAAATAATTTTTAAATTTCCATCTTGATTTCATTTTTGACCCAATGCTCATTCAGGAGCAGAATATTTCATTTCCATGTATTTGCGTAGTTTTATAGGTTCCTTTTGGAGTTGATTTCCAGTTTTATTCCACTGTGGTCTGCGAGAGTGCTTGGTATACTTTCAATTTTCTTAAATTTATTGAGGCTTGTTTTATGGCTTATCATATGGTCTATGTTGAAGAAAGTTTCACGCACTGTTGAATAGAATGTGTATTTTGTGGTTGTTGGATGAAATGTTCTGTATGTATCTGTTAAGTCCATTTGTTCCAAGGTATAGTTTAAATCCATTGTTTCTTTGTTGACTTTCTGTCTTTATGACCTGTCTAGTGCTGTCAGTGGAGTATTGAAGTCCTCCACTATTATTGCGTTGCTGTCTATCTCATTTCTTAGGTCTATTACTAATTGTTTTATAAATTTTGGAGCTCCAGTGTTAGGTGCATACATGTTTAGGATTGTGATATTTTCCTGTTGGACAAGGCCTTTTACCATTATATAATATCCCTCTTTGTCTCTTTTAACTGCTGTGGCTTTGAAGTTTGTTTTGTCTGATATAAGAATAGCTACGCCTGCTCACTTTTGGTGTCCATTGGCATGAAATGCCTTTTTCCACCCCTTTACTTTAAGTTGATGTGAGTCCTTATGTGTTAGGTGAGTCTCCTAAAGCCAGCAGATAGTTGATTGGTGAGTTCTTATCCATTCTGCAGTTCTGCACCTTTTAAGCGGAGCATTTATGCCACTTTTATTCAATGTTAGTATTGAGATATGAGGTACCTTTCCATTCATTTTGCTGTGTACCTTGTTTTTTTTTTTTTTGGTTTTGCTTTTTAAATTGTCATTTGTTTTATAGGTCCTGTGTGATGCAGATTTTAAAGAGTTTCTGTTTTGATGTGTTTCCAGGATTTGTTTCAAGATTTAGAGCTCCTTTTCACAGTTTTTGTAGTGGTGGCTTCATAGTGGCAAATTCTCTCAGCAGTTGTTTGTCTGGAAAAGACTGTGTCTTTCCCTCATATATGATGCTTACTTTCATTGGAGACAAAATTCTTTATTGATAATTGTTTTGTTCTAGGATGTTGAAGATAGGGACCCAACCCCTTCTAGCTTGTAGGGTTTCTGCTGAGAAATCTGCTGTTAATCTGATAGATTTTCTTTTCTAGGTTACCTGGTGCTTTTGTCTCACAGCTCCTAAGATTCTTTCCCTCATCTTAACTTTAGATCACCTGATGACAATGTGCCAAGGCAATTCTCTTTTTGTGATGAATTTCCCAGGTGTTCTTTGTGCTTCTTGTATTTGGATGTCTAGGTCTCTAGGAAGGCTGAGGAAGTTTTCCTCAATTATTCCCCCAAATAGTCCAAACTTCTAGATTTCTCTTCTTTCTCAGGGACACTGACTATTCTTAGGTTTGGTCGTTTAACATAACCCCAGACTTCTTGGAGGCTTTGTTCATATTTTCTAATTCTATTTTATTTGCCTTTGATGGATTGGGTTAATTGAAAGGCCTTGTCTTCAAGCTCTGAATTTCTTCTACTTGTTCAATTTTATTGCTGAGACTTTCTAGAACATTTTGCATTTATATAAGTGTGTCCAATGTTTCCTAAAGTTTTGATTGTTTTTTCTTTATGCTATCTATTTCCTTGAATATTTCTCCCTTTGCTTCTTGTATCATTTTTTTGGATTCCCTTTCATTGAGTTTGCCTTTCTCTTGTGCCAACCTGATTAGCTTAATAACTAACCTCCTGAATTCTTTTTTAGATAAATATGAGATTTCTTCTTGGTTTGTATCCATTGCTGGTGAGCTAGTGCGATTTTTGGGGGATGTTAGAGAGCTTTGTTTTGTCAAATTACTAGAGTTAGTTTTCTGGCTCCTTCTCATTTGGGTAGGCTCTGTCACAGAAAAGGTCTAGGGCTGAAGTCTGTCGTTCAGATTCTTTTGTCCCACGGGGTGTCTCCTTGATGTAGTACTCTCCCCCTTTTCCGATGTATGTGGTTTCCTCAGAGCTGATCTGCAGTGATTGTTATCTCTCTTCTGGGTCTAGCCACCCAGCAAGTCTACCAGGCTCTGGGATGGTACTGGAGGTTGTTTGCATAGAATCCTGTGATGTGAACCATCTATGGGTCTCTCAGTCATGGATACCAGTATCTGTTCTGGTGGAGGTGGCAGGGGGGTGAAATGGACTCTGTAAATGTTCTTAGCTTTGGTGGTTTATTATTCTGCTTTTGTGCTGGTTGACCTCCTGCAGGGAGGTGGTGCTTTCTAGAGAGCATCAGCTGTGGTAGTATGGAGAGGAACTGTTGGTGTTCAGGGCCCTAGAAGTCTTAAGAGTATGCATTATTTGTCTTCAGCTGCCAGGGTGGGTAGGGAAGGCCTATCAGGTGGGGGCAGGGCTAGGCGTATTTGAGCTCAGACTCTCTTTGGTTGGGTCTTGCTGTGGCTGCTGTTGGAGATGGGGGTTAAATTCCCAGGTCAATGCACTTGTGTACCTAGGAGGATTATGGCTGCCTCTGCTGAGTCATGCAGGTTGTCAGGGAAGTGGGGGAAAGC
>NW_012102798.1:1891717-1893010 GCF_000951045.1 Mandrillus leucophaeus
TGAGTTCAGACTCTTCTTGGGCAGGCCTTGCTGCAGCTGCTGTGGGGTACCGGGGTGAGTTTCCCAGGTCATTGGAGTTGTGTACCTAGGAGGATTATGGCTGCCTCTGCTGAGTCATGCAGGTTGTCAGGGAAGTGGGGGAAAGCCGGCAGTCACAGGCCTCACCCAGCTCCCACGCAATCTGAAGGACTGGTTTCACTCCCCCCATGCCCCCCCCCCCCCCACTAACAGCACCGAGTTTGTTTTCCAGGCAGTGGGGGAGAAGGGCTTGAGAATTTGCCTGAGGCTACCCGCCTCCCAGCTGTGAAAGAAAAGGGCTTTGGTTCTTCTCCCACCTGTGGAGTCTGCACACCTGATTAGCGCCCTCCCCTGAGTTCTGATCAGGAGGCTTCTCACCCTATTTAAATTGTTACAAAGTTCAGCTGGAGACTTTTCTCCTTGTGGTATTTTCCCCTCACCTCTGGCTGTCCTCCTGAAGGATCCCTGTGGTACCAGGCAAGAATGGCCTGCTCGGGGACCCAGCCAGCTCCCAGGGCCTTTCCTGTTGCTTCCTCTACCCCGTATTTCACTCAGTTCCAGGTAAGGTCAGAAACTTCTCCCGCAAAGTAGACCTTCAGTTTCCCCAGTGGGAATGTGTGTTCACGAGCGGAGGATCTCCCTTTCTCACTACCACAGTTTGGGCACTCACAGTATTGGAGTGTCTCCTGGGTCCTTCAGGGGCAGTCTGCTTTTTTCAGAGGGTCTGTGGGTCCTCTCAGGTTTCCTGGTTTTCTGCTTTTTCATATTAAGTAATTTTCCAAAAATGTATGATATAGTCATGTTGTTTTATCAATTACGTGCTATGCATAATAGTAATGACAACTCACTCTAGGAAATAAAAGCAATTAGAGACTCATGGTCACAAAAATAAAAATAAAATTATATATATATAAATACAAGTATGTGAGAGTGATCAGTAAGACACTTCTAAACGTATTAATATATTGTAATATTCTGTGGGGGAAGTAAAACAGAAATACGAGTTCAAGGAGAAAAGATGTTCACATATTTTTTATTTTTTCCTATTGAAACAATCTTTTAATTTAAAATTTTATTTGTAAAAATTAGTACCAAATTTGATTATTTTTTGGTGTACAAGTTCATGTAACGACCACCATAATGATGACACAAATCAGGAGCATAAGCACGCAAACCTCCTTTATGCATCTCTTTATAGCAACATTTCCTTCCCTTGCCTAATCTACACCAACGACTAATCTATTCTTTTATTATTATTATTATTATTATTATTAT
>NW_012102798.1:1893739-1981697 GCF_000951045.1 Mandrillus leucophaeus
TTCTCCCATTCTGTAGGTTGCCTGTTCACTCTGATGGTAGTTTCTTTTGCGTGCATAAGCTCTTTAGTTTAATTAGATCCCATTTATCAATTTTGGCTTTTGTTGCCATTGCTTTTGGTGTTTTAGATGTGAAGTCCTTGCCCATGCATATGTCCTGAATGGTATTACCTAGGTTTTCTTCTAGGGTTTTTCTTCTAGGTTTTTTTCTTCTAGGTTTCTTCTAGACTAACATTTAAGTCTCTAATCCATCTTGAATTAATTTTCATGTAAGGAGTAAGGAAAGGATCCAGTTTCAGCTTTCTACTTATGGCTAGCCAGTTTTCCCAGCACCATTTATTAAATGGGAATCCTTTCCCCACTTCTTGTTTTTGTCAGGTTTGTCAAAGATCAGATGGCTGTAGATGTGTGGTATTATTTCTGAGGGCTCTATTAATTACAATATCTGTTATCTACTTGAAAATGCCATAAAAGTAGAATTTTATAGTGTGTAATATTTTCAGTCTTGTTCATTTTACTCAGCACAATGCACTTCAGATTTATCTAAGTTGTTGCAAGTATCAATTGTGTATTTTTTATATTACTGAATATTGTTTAAAATACCCTTTTCTATTGCATTGATTTATATCTTTGTCAAATAAATTGGTTATGTGTATGGGTCAATTTTGGGACTCTTTTTCTCTATTCTGTTGGTTTATGTGTCTTTTTGCCAATAGCATGCTGTCTTAATCACTGTGGCATTATAATAAACCTTAAAATTGGATAGTGTGATTTATTCCTCTTTTTCAAAATTGTTTCAACTATGCTAGCTCTTTTGACCCTCAGTATAATTTTCAGGATTAGGTGAATTTGTTGAAATCTGTAAAAACAGTTGAGATTTTGATTAAAATTGCATTAAATCTCTAGAACAGTTTGAGGGGATTTGACATCTTGACTATGTTGAAACTTCCAGTCCACAAACATGGTATGTATTTTCATTACTTAGGTCTTTTAAATAATATTTAACCACTTATTAGTCCTTGAGAATAAAAGGAATGTTTCTAGATGTACAACTATGTTACTTACAAATAAGAGGTTTTTTCCTTCCTTCTATGTAAAATTGTTATTTATTTTCCTTGCTTATTACACACTAGATAGGACTTCAATTATGGTGCTGAATAAAAGTATTGCAAAAGAACATTAGTGCCTTTTCCCCAAAATTAAGGTGAAAAAAATGTAGTCTTTCAACATTATGTATAAAGTTAGCTGTAGATTTCTTGTAAAAATCTGTTGTCATAAATTGGTGCTGAATATCGATAAAGGAATTATTTGCGTCAAAGTTTATATAACTACATAGTTTTTCTTTTTTCCCCCAGCTTTGCTGAGGTACAATTTTATACATAAAGCTGCACATAATTAACATATATAATTTGGTGACTTTGGATATATGTATTCCCTTGTGTTTTTATTATCACAATCAAGGTACTAAACATATTCATCACCTTCAAAAGTTTCTTTGGGTCCTTTTGTTTTTTGTTTGTTTGTTTTGTTTCTGTTTTTGCTAAGTTTATATTGTTTTGGATTGTTCATTACTAGTTTATAGAAATGCAACTGACTTTTTAATGTTGATTTCATATTCTACAACTTTATTAAATTTGTTTATTAGTTCTAACAGTTTGTGTGTGCGTGTGTGTGTGTTTAGTCTTTAGCGCTCGCTACATACAAGATCATGTCATCTGTATACAGAGATCATTTTACTTGTTCCTTTCAATTTCAGATGCCTTTCCTTTTTGTCTTGCCTAACTGCCCTTGTTAGGACCCTCAGTACAATGTTGAATAGAAGGTGGTAAGCATAGGTGTCCTTGACTTATTCCAGATAAAAGAGAAAAAACTTTCAGTATTTGACTTTGAGTATTGATATGGTTTGGCTGTGTCCCCCCACCCCATCAAGTCTCATCTTGAATTGTAACTCCCACAATTCCTATATGTCGTGGGAGCAACCAGGTGGGAGGTGATTGAATTATGGCGGCGGGTCTTTCTTGTGTTGTTTTCTTGGTAATGAATGAGTCTCATGAGATCTGATGGTTTTAAAAAAATGGGAGCTTCCCTGCACAAGTTTCCTTTGCCTGCTGCCATTCACATAAGATGTGACTTGCTCCTCCCTGCCTTCCGCCATGATTGTGAGGCCTCCCCAGCCATGTGGAACTGAGAGTCCAATTAAACCTCTTTATCTTGTAAATTGCCCAGACTCAGATGTGCCTTTTACAGCTGCATGAAATGAACTAATACAAGTATAATGTTAGTTGTGGGCTTTTCATATATGGCCTTTATTGTGTTTAGGTAATTTTTTTCTATGCCTAATTTGTTGACTGTTTTTATTGTGAAAGCGTTTTGAATTTTCTCAAATGCTTTTTGTGCATCTGTTGAGATAAACCCGTGATTTTTGCCCTTCTTTCTCCCACTGTGGTGTGTCACATTTATTGATTTGTGTATCTTGAACTATCCTTGCATCCCTGAGATATCCCACTATATCATGGTGATATGGTTTGGATGTTTGTTCCCTCCAAATCTCATGTTGAAATGTAATCCCCAATGTTGCAGGTAGGGCCTGGTGGGAGGTGTTTGGGTTATGGGGGTGGAGTCCTCATGAACAGATTGGTGCTGTCCTTGCAGTAGTGAGTGAGTTATTGTGAGATCTGCTTGTTTAAAATGTGTGGCACCTCCCCCCACTCTTGCTCCTGCTCTCACCATGTAATATGCTGATTCTTGCATTCCACCATGAGACCTTACCAGAAGCCAAGCAGATGCTGGTGCCATGCTTGTACAGTCTGCAGAACCATAAGTCAATTAAACCTGTTTTATTTATAAATTACTCCCAGCCTCAGGTATTTCTTTATAGCAATGCAAATGGACTAACATTTATAGTATATGATCCTTTTCATGTGCTGTTGAATTCAGTTTGCTAATATATTGTTGAGAATTTTTGCACCCATGTTCATCAGTGCTATTGACCTGTAGTTTTCTTTTTTTGTGTGTGGTGTCATTGGCTTTGGTATCAATCATGCTGGCTGCATAAAATGAGTTTGAAAATGTTCCCTGTTCTATTTTTTGGAAGAGTTTAACAAGTGTCAGTATTAATTCTTCTTTAAATGTTCAGAAGAATTCATACATAAAGGCATCAGCTTTCTGTTGTTTGGATGTTTTTTGATTACCCATTCAATTTATATATTTGCTATTGGTTTGCTCAGGGTTTCTATTTCTTCTTAAATCAGTCTTGGTAGAATGTATATGTCTAGGAAATTATGAATTTCTTCTAAGTTGTTCAATTTGTTGGTGTAAAATCTTTCATAACAGTCCCTTCTGATCTTTTAAAAATTTTCTTGGCATAAGTTGTAATGTCTCATTTTTCATTTCTGATTTTATTTATGTGAGTCTTCTCTCTTTATTTCTTAGTCTAGCTAAGGGTTTGTAAATTTTATCTTTTCGAAAACCCACCTCTTAGTTTCATTGATTTTTACACTCTTTTTTGTCTTCTATTTAATTTATTTCAGATCCAGCTTTTATTATTTCCTTTTTCTGCTAAATTTGTCCTCACTTCGTTTTTCTTTTTATAGTTTCTTGAGTTTTAAAGTTAGTTTGTTTAATTGAGACTTTTTTCTTTTTTAAATGTAGGCATTTATCACTATAACATTCCCTTCTACACTTTCCCTACTGCACTTGCTGTATCTCATAAGTTTTGGGATGTTGTGTTTTTGTTTTCATTTTTTGAGATATTTTCTGATTTCTCTTTTGATTTTTTCTTTGACAAAAAGGTTGTTTAAGAGCATGTTGTTTAATTTCCATGTATTTGTGAGTTTTCTTTATTTAATTTTATTACTGATTTATAGTTTTATACCAGTTTGGGTGAAAAAGACACTTAAAATTATTTCAAACTTCTTTAATTTGTTAAGATCTTTTATGTTACCTAGCATGTGATCTACCCTGTAAAATATTCTGTGTGCACTTGAAAAGAATATGTATTCTGCTGCTATTTGGTAGACTGTTCTATATATGTTAGGTTCATTTTGTGTCTGGAATTGGTGGGTTCTTGTTCTCACTGACTTCAAGAATGAAGCCACGGACCCTCATGGTGAGTGTTACAGTTCTTAAAGATGGTGTGTCCAGAGTTTGTTCCTTCCGATGTTCAGATATGTCTGGAGTTTCTTCTTTCTTATGGGTTCGTGGTCTCACTGACTTCAGGAGTGAAGCTGCAGACCTTCACGGTGAGTGTTATAGCTCTTAAAGATGGCGCAGACACAAAGAGTGAGCAGCAGCAAGATTTATTGTGAAGAGTGAAAGAAAAAGCTTCCACTGCGTGGAAGGGGACCTGAGAAGGTTGCTGCTGCTGGTTCGGGTGGCCTGCTTTTATTTCCTATCTGGCCCCACCCACATCCTGCTGATTGCTCCATTTTACAGAGTGCTGATTGGTCCACTTTACAGAGAGCTGATTGGTTCGTTTTACAGAGAGCTGATTGGTCCATTTTGACAGAGTGCTAATTGGTGCATTCACAATCCTTCAGCTAGACACAAAAGTTCTCCAAGTCCCCACCTGATTAGTTAGACACAGAGTGATGACTGGTGCTTTTACAAACCTTTAGCTAGACACAGAGTGCTGATTGGTGCATTTACAATCCTTTAGCTAGACACAGAGTGCTGATTAGTGCTTTTTTACAGAGTGCTGATTGGTGCATTTACAATCCTTTAGCTAGACAGAAAAGTTCTCCAAGTCGTCACCCGACCCAGAAGTCCAGCCAGCTTCACCTCTCAATCCCCCATCTAAACAGGACACCCCAACTGCTGTTGGGAATTTGGCCGATGACTGCTCCAGCTACTTCCTGCTGGATAGGGGCAAAGAAGGGGCCCTGCAGTTGTAGTGTACTCCAGAGGGGAACTCTTTAGGCCAGTGGAAGGGCCAGCAGGTTGGCCCAGGGGTCCTTGGTGGAAGTCGTTAGTTGAACTCATTTGGGGTTCCATTTGTAAGACCATCTGTAGCTTGATGGCCTCAATTCTAGAGGAAACAAATTTGACAAGAAGGTTAAAGATACAAGGCCCAAAGGCGAGTAACAGCAAGATGGCTGTCACGGGACCTAGAAAGGGGAGAAGCCATGTTGCCCAACTCCAGTGGTTGGTATATGAGTTTGAAAGGCGTCTCATTTCAGAAGCCTTTTGCTGTAAATGCCGGGTGGCATCTCGTACTATCCCTGAATGGTTAGTGTTAAAACAACACTCTTCCCCTAAGAAGGTGCAGAGCCTTCCTTTCTCAGCAGTGAGGAGGTCTAGGCCTCGGTGATTTTGGACAGTCACTGCTACCAAACAGTCTCTTTGGGATTGTAGAGTAAGGATAGATTTTGTTGTTTCTTGCAAACTGTCTGAGAAATCCTTTGAGAGTGTGTGGTAGTAGAATAATACATGTTACACTGTTAACTTTTTGCAAACTTTACGTTTGTTGAAAACCTTGTAAGTTTGGGATTTCAATTATTCTTTGCTATTAATAAGACCTCGTTCAGTCCATATTAACTTAAAATTGGTATAGATGGCTCCTTCCTGATTCTGGAAGTACTTTAAGGTTTGATTAAGTGCAAACAACTCTCATGTTTGAGTAGATCAGTTATTAGGCAATTTTCCTAACTCTGCTTCTACAAGAGTTTCCTTATCATTTACTGAATACCCATTGTGTCTTTTTTCCTTAATCGCCCAGGAGGAACCATCTATCGTCCTGTCCTGTCCTGAAGGGAGTTCCTCCTAGATCTGGTCGGACCTTTGTATGGTAATTAATTAAGATTTAGATTCCCTGTTAGGACACTTGCTGGGTTAAGGATTTTTGATAGGAAGGCTATGGGTTATCAGTGGTCTCAGTGCTTTTGGGCTGCGACCTTGTTTACACTGACAACAAGGTGGTATTGGAGTGTTACAGGGTTACAGAGAAGACCTTCAATTATCAATTATAGGTTTTAAATTTACCCTGGCTTTTAAAGGAATAGGGTGCACTGTTTTTTCTTTACTACTTCCATCTTTCTCTTTCTCTCTCTTTGACTTCTTCTTTGTCTGTCTCTGTCTTTCTTTCTCTGACTCCCTCTTTGTCTCTTCATCTTTCCTTCTTTGCCTTTCTGTTTCTGTTTCTCTTTCCTTCTCTTTCTTTGACTTTGTCTTTCTCTTTCTTTCTCTCTGACTCCCTCTTGTCTGTCTCTGCCTGTCTTTTTCTTTCATTCTCTCTCTCTTTGTCTCTCTGTCTCTTTCTCTCTCTCTCTCTCTCTCTCTCTGACTTTCTGTCTCTTTCTCTCTTTCTTTTCTGCTGGTCTTTCCCTGCCTTTGCCAGCCACTTATGCTGCTGTTCTACCCTCTCCTTCACCTTTTTGATGGCTTTGGCAGTATAAGACTGTCACCTCCTTGGGTGTTTGCACTGCGTGCAATAACTCCATGGTTTCCTTGTGGTATTTAATGGGGGATCCCCCAGAGGTTAGGAACTCCCTTTCTTTCCATATTGCAGCATGGGCATGTAGGATTAGATAAGCATACTTGTTATCTGTATACACATTTATTCCTCTTCCCTTTCCCAGTTCTAAGGCTCGGGTAAGTGCCACTAGTTCTGCTAACTGGGCGCTGGTCCCTTGGGGAAGAGGCTTACTTTCAAGTATGGTTACATTACTAACAATGGCATAACCTGCCCTTTTTATCCCATTCTCCACAAATGAACTTCCATCAGTATATAGGTTAAGGTCAGGATTAGCTAAGGGGACTTCTAAGAAATCATCTCAGGCAGCATAAGTCTGGACTATAATTTGTTGGCAGTCATGCTTGATTGGTTCCCCATCCTCTGGGAGAAAAGTGGCAGGGTTGATGGCCATACACGTACGTATTTGAAGCACTGGTCCCTCAAGGAGTAATGCCTGGTATCTAAGTAGGCGGTTGTCCGATAGCCATAAACTTCCTTTGGCACCTAGCATGCCATTTACATCATGAGTAATCCAGAGTGTGAGGTCCTTTCCTTGTATTATTTTGATAGCCTTTGACACTAAGCTGGCCACCACCACAATTACCCATAAACAGTGAGGGCAGACTTTTGCTACTACATCAGTTTCCTTACTTAGGTATGCCACTGGTTGTGGGGTTGTCCCACGAGTCTGAGTAAGGACTTCAAGAGCTATCCCTGCTCTCTCTGTGATGTATAAAGAGAAGTTTTGTCCTGTGGGAAGGCTTAAGGATGGAGCTTGAGTTTGTTCCTTCCAGTGCCCAGACTTCAGGGTTGATTCCCTCCTCAAGTAGGGGACAACAAATGGGTAACTTGTTCCCCATATTCATGTAGACAATACCTCCAGGTTTGGCTAATATATCCCTCCCTAATAAGGGTGTGGGACTTTCAGGCATAACAAGAAAGGCATGTGAAAAGAGCAAAGTCTCCCAATTACAACTGAGGAGGTGGGAGAAATACCTGGTTACAGGCTGTCCCAGGATTCTTTGGATGTTAACGGATCTTGAGGACAGTCATCAAGGACAGGAGATTAACACTGAGAAGGCCACACCAGTGTCCAGGAGGAAGTCAATTTCCTGGCCCTCAATGGTTAAGCGTACCTGGGGCTCAGTGAAGGTGATAACATGAGCTGGTGCTTGCCCCAGGCACCCTCAGTCACATTTTTGGATCATCTGGTTGGGGGCTTCTGGCCCAGAGAACCATTGCACTCTGGGGCAGTGTGTCTTCCAGTGATTGCCTCGGCATAGTGGATATGGACAAGGGGGTGGCTTGTTTCTCATTAAACAACCTTTTCTAAAGTGTCCACACTGATAACAAGCCCTACCAGGTGATTGGCCTGCTCCATCTTCTGTCCTCTCTGAACCACCAAGGTTTGTTTGTCTGAGGGCCATGACTAAGGCTGTGGCCTTTCTCTGATCTCGCTTTTCCTTTTGGGCCTGTTCCTCTTGATCCCTATTATAGAACACTGAGGTTGCCAGGTTTAATAATGTCTCCAAATTTTGTTTAGGGCCCAGGGCTTGCTTTTGGAGCTTTCTCCTGATATCTGCAGCTGATTGGGTAATAAACTTATCTTTTAGAATCAATTGACCATCGAGTGATTCAGGTGACAGGGGAGTATATTTTCTTAAGGCCTCCTGTAGCTCCTCGAGGAAGGCAGAAGGATTTTCTTCCTTTGCCTGAGGTATGGTGGACATCATTGAATAATTCATGGGCTTTTTCCTAATTCTCCTCAGTCCTTCTAGAACACAGGTCAACAGATGTTTACGACTCCAGTTCCCATGATCTGAGTCAAAGTCCCATTGGGGATCCATACCGGGGACGTCTTGCTGACCGATAGGGAATTTATCCCTTTCTTTGGCTGTCATTCTATCATTTACTTGACTAAGATACCAGATATCTTCAAACTCTTGGGCTGCAGCTAAAGCCTCATTCTTTTCATTAAAGGTCAGGGTTTGATCTAACAATAGCATGACATCTCTCCAAGAGAGATAGAAGGTTTGCCCTAGACCCTGTAGGACATCTGTGTACCTATCAGGATCATCTGAAAACTTCCCCAGGTCTGCCTTGATCTACTTTAAATCAGAGAGGGAGAGAGGGACATGTATCCAGGTTGGGCCAAATTCCCCTCCCCCTACAACTTGAAGGGGACATAAACGATAGCCTGGGGTTTTTTGTGGTACTTTGGAGATTTCTTTGCTTATTTCCTTCTGGGCATGGGAGATTAGAGGAGGATTAGCATTAATAGGAAGGGGAGCTATAGGGAGGCTAGGATATGGGAGTAAGCTGAAGGTCCTCCTGTAGGATGTAAATTGCAAGCTTTGCAGAGTTGTGTATTCACCTTCAATGAAAAGAAAGTTTGGACATAAGGCATTTCACTCCATTTGCCTTCCCTCTTACAGAAAAGGTCAAGCTACAGGATAGTATTGTAATTTGTACCTCCCTCTGGTGGCCATTTTTCCCCATCAGAGAGAGAATATTGGGACTAGGCCATAGTGCAGAAAAAAAAAGAGCTGCCTCTTTTTCAGGATTTGTGGGTCAAATTGGTCCCAATGGCTTAGGATGCATTTCAAGGGTGAGCCTGTTGATGCCTGAGTGTTTCCCATCTGAAGGACAAAACCACCCATGGTTTAGGTTTGTTTTGTTTCTCCCCCTACCTAGGAACCCACAAGGGTCTCTGGAACCTGCTGATTGGAATAGTTGTGCTCACCATTGCAGCAGCAGAAACAACCCCTGCCCAAGAATCCACAACAGTCCCTGGACCCTGCTGATCGGAATAGTTGCGCTCAATGACATAGCAGCAGAAACACTAGTTTTCCTCCCAGACCACAAGGAGGACCGAGAAAAATTGGATTTAGTGGCCCTTACTGACGCTTTCTCAAAAACCTGTTAGAGTCCTAAGCATTCTCCTGTTAGTATTGGGACTTTACCCATGTCCTATAAAGATGTTATCCCCCAAAAATGAAGTGGAGAGCCATACCCTGAGGGAGGGTAGGGATCTCCAGAGTTGGAAGAGTGATGCCTTTTGTCCCCACTTATATGAATAGGAAGGATACAATTTCTGAGGCTCCCCATACCCTAGCTTCAGGAACAGCTTTTGTAAGGCCTGCTTGTCTGAGGAGGGATCCTAAAATTCCAGATAGTTCCCCCTACATTGGGGCTTTGGGCAAAAATTATGTCTTTCTGATTGGTGAGCCCAGGTGGCTAAAGAAGGTAACAGAGTCCTGGAGTTTATACTAGAAATCATTCTTATAGGAGAAACTAGAAAAGCACCAGAGACAGGGAGTGGTATTTAGAAGCAGGACTAGCCTCGGAGAAGAGAGGTGAGTGGAAGTTTGTCTGGCAGGCATTAGGACCCAGGAGGCAAGAGTCAGGGCAGATAGAATAGATGGTGAGTCTCCCTTGGGTGACATGACTTTGAGAGTTCTGCTCATGGTTGCAGGGTCAACCAACTTGTTGTCAGGATCCTGGAGCTGAACGGCTTTCCTCTCTGTCGAACCTCAGCTCAGCCCAGAAGTACAGGAAAAGCAGAAGCTGGTTCCAGGCAAATGAACACTCCCAACTCCAAAGAGTCGGGGATTGTTAGAGAGCCCTTTCCCTGAAAGCCTGACACCTGTGTCTTTAGTGCGCTGCCGGTGCTAGTCGCTTTTAACTGGCTGATAGGTGCCTGGTATTTAGCCCCCAAATTCTAAGGAAAAATAGGACAGAATAGCAGGCAAAAGAGGTCCGATAGTACTCACCACTTGGTGATAGGCAATAGTCTCACTGCTTGGTGATAAGTGATGGTCCCTTTATGGTTGCCAAAATGTGTCCAGAATTGGTGGGTTCTTCATCTCGCTGACTTCAAGAATGAAGCTGCAAACCCTCATGGTGAGTGTTACAGTTCTTAAAGATGGTGTGTCCAGAGTTTGTTCCTTCAGATGTTCAGATGTGTCTGGAGTTTCTTCCTTATTGTGGGTTCCTGGTCTCGTTGACGTCAGGAGTGAAGCTGCAGACCTTCACGGTGAGTGTTACAGCTCTTAAAGGTGGTGCAGACCCAAAGACTGAGCAGCAGCAAGATTTATTGTGAAGAGTGAAAGAACAAAGCTTGCACAGCACGGAAGGGGACCCCAGAGGGTTGCTGCTGCTGGCTCAGGTGGCCTGCTTTTATTCCCTTATCTGGCCCCACCCACATCCTGCTGATTGGTCCATTTTACAGAGTGTTGATTGGTCCATTTTACAGAGAGCTGATTGGCCCGTTTTACAATCCTTTAGCTAGACAGAAAAGTTCTCCAAGTCCCCACCCAACCCAGAAGCCCAGCCGGCTTCACCTCTCAATTCGATCTATAGTGTTGTTCAAGTTTGCTATTTCCTTATTGATTTTCAGTCTGGATAATCTATCCATTAGCAAAAATAGAGTACTGAAGTTCCTATTTTTTGGCTATCTATTTCTACCTTCAGATCTGTCAATATTTGCTTTGTATGTTTAGGTGCTTTAATGTTAGGGTATATTTTTATAGTTGTTATATCTTTCTTTTGAATTCAAGCTTTTATCACCATACAATGAACATCTTTGTCTCTAGAGAGTTTATTACTTAAAATCTATTTTGTCTGATATAAGTATAGCCACCCCAGCTCTCTTTTGATCAAAATTTTCATAGAATATTTTCATCCGTTCTTTTTTAGCTTATATGTGTTCTTAAGTCTAAGATGAGTCTCTTGTAGACAGCATGTAGTTGGGTCTTTTCAAAAAATTCATTCCATGGAATCAACCCAAATGCCCATCAGTGATAGACTGGATAAAGAAAATGTGGCACATATACATCATGGAATACTATCCAGCCATAAAAAGGAATGAGATCGTGTCCTTTGCAGGGACATGGATGGAGCTGGAAGTTGTTATCCTCAGCAAACTAACACAGGAGCCAAAAAACAAACACTGTATGTTCTCACAAGTGGAAGCCAAATAATGAGAACACATGGGCACATGGAGAAAACAACACCCACATGGGTCTGTCAGGGGGTGAGAGGAGGGAGAGCATCAGGAAGAACAGCTAATGGATGCTGGGCTTAATACCTAGGTGATGGGTTGATCTGTGTAGCAAATCACCATGGCACACATTTACCTATGTAATGAACCTGTATATCTTGCACATATACCCTGGAACTTAAAAGTAAAGTTGACGGAAAAAAATTATTCAACCACTGTGTATCTTTTAATTAAAGAATTTAATTCATTTACATTTAATTGAATTACTGATAGGGAAGGTTTCACTCTTGTCATGTCATTTTTTTCTGTTTGATTTGTATTTCTCTTGTTCCTCTCTTCTCTTGATGTTTTTCTTTGTGGTTTGACAACTTTTTATAGGGATATGCTTTGATTATTTTCTGTTTATCTTTTCTGTATCTATTATCGGACTTTTTCTTGTGGTTACCATGAGGCTGACATTGAACCTTTCATAGTTATAACAGTCTATTTAAAGCTGATAATAAATTAACTTTTGTTGCATACAAAAGCTGTAACCACTTATCCCCCCACACAAACTTTATGTTATTCATGTTAGAGTTTACTTCTGAAAAATATTGTGCATGAATCAACACATTTTTGAGGTTACTCTAAATATTTTTGTCTTTAAATTTTTATACTAGGATTAAAAGTGACCTATGTGCAACCATTACATTACTACCATGTTTTGTGTTTTCTTATACATTTAACTTCAGCAGTGAGATTTCTACTCATATGACTTGTGTTGCTGCCCAAAATCCACTTTTTTCAAACTTGAAGAACTCCCTATAGTATTTCTTGTATGGTAAGTATAGTGGTGACAAATTTCTTGGTTTTCTTTTTTTGTTTATCTTTACAAGTCTTTCGCTCTACTTCATTTTTAAGGACAGTTTTTCTTGGTATAGTATTCTTAGAATGCAGTTTTATTTTTCTTTCAGTACTTCGACTATATCATTGCACTCTTTCTTGGCCTGGAAAGTTTCTGTGGGAAATGCATTTATATTCTTATAGAGGCTCCCTTTGCATATGACAAGTCACTTTTCTCTTTCTGTTTTCAAAATTCTCTAATTTTGAATTTTGACAGTTTGATTCTAATTTGTCTTGGTGTAGACTGCTGAAAGTTTAACCAATTTGGAAAATATATGGCTTGAGGTATCTGGATGTTCATTTACCTCCCCAGATTTGGGAAGTTTTCAATAACTATTGCTATAAATATCTATCATCTTCTTTCTCTTTCTCTTCTCTTTTTGAGACTCCCGTTTTGCATATATTATTTTGCTTGATGATGTCTCATAAGTCTTCATTTTTTTCATTATTTTATCTTTTTATTCCTCTGACTGGATAATTTAAAATGACCTGTCTTTGAGTTCACTAATTCTTTCTTTCACTTGACTGGTTCTGCTGTTGAAGTTTTCTTTCAAATTTTCTGTTCAGATATGTACGTTCTTCAGCTCCATGATTTTTGTTTGGTTTTATTTTTTGGTTTCTATTTCTTTGTTGAAATTCTCATTTTGTTCAGGCTTTTGTTTTTTCTGATTTTGTTTTGATATCTATATGTGTTATCTTTCAGCTCACTGAGCTTGCTTAGGATGGTTATTCTGAAATATTTCTCAGGAAATTTGTGGATATCTATTCCTTAAAAGTCAATTACTGGAGTGTTATTTATTTATTTATTTATTTATTTATTTATTTATTTATTTGGTGATGTCATGTTTCCCTGATTCTTTGTAATTCTTGTATTCTTGTGTTGGTGTTGGCAAATTTGAAAAAGTAGTCACTTCTTCCAGTCTTTACAGACTGGCTTTGGCAGGGAAAGACTTTCCCCAGTCATCCAAGATTGGGATTCTGGGCAGGCCAACTAGTGTGATCTGTAGGTGGGTGAGGTCTGCTTCATGGGCCTGATGATGGTCAGGGCCTGCCGTCGTGGTCTTTGGAGGGCATGGGGTCTCCTCCTTGTGTGTGCAGTTGGACAAGGCCAGCTGGAGGGGCTTCATGGTCAGACAGGGCCAGCAGGCTGATTTCCGTGTTTTGCTGGTGTTAATGGCAAGACTTTGCATTTGAGCAAGGCCACTGTTGAGGGGTTTTCCATGTTCAGGTGGAGCAGCTGGCTGGGCTTTGCATTCAAGCAGGGCCAGATAGTAGAGGGCATGCTTTTGCAGGGCTAATGGCAGGGACTGCATTTGGGTGAGGCCACTGATGGGTGCTGTGGAGCTACTGCCAAAATCTGTGTGCAGCAGCCACTGAGAGCTCCTGCCACTTTTCTTTATTTCTAGCTGTCCCTGAATTTGCTAGCTCTTCTAATTGCTCAAATATTTTTCATTAAGTGAGACAGAATGAACCTCTTGGGCAGTGCCCTGGAAGGAAGTAAATATCCACTTCAGTCTCTCTTTTCTTCACTGGAGAAATCATAGGCTGAAGATACCTTTCTAGGCACTGTGCTGTGCCAACATGGGGAAGGTCAATTTGAACATATTGCAATGGTTTTTTTTTTTTTTGCCTTTTAAATGTTGTTTTTCTCAGTTTGGGTGCTCTTCTAGGGTGCTGTAACCTTTTCCTTGGTTCCAAAATTCTCATACAGGCATTCTAATGCATGGATAGTTGTTAAAATGCTGTTTTTGTGGGAGTACTAGTACTGCGGAGCTTGTATTCCACTGTCTTGCTGATGTACCACATATTTTTAAATGGTTAAGGTTGGATATCAAATCTCTGCAGTAGTTAGATTCCACTGGAAACACTTAGAATGGTGATATAGCAGCTTTATTTGATAAGTCAGTATTTTCAATATGCCAGATAGGATATCCTTTTAGTCTATTTAAACTTATGACACATGTTAGCCTAAACATGTACCAGGGAATACATTGTTTTAAAAAGTCTTTGAGGGGTTCTGTGAGAAAAAGAAATAAAACAACTGCTACAAATGAATGGCAACAGTTTTCAATGCCTTGATGGTGGGTATTTTCTCCTCCAAGTGTTAAATATCACTAGTGATTTACAACCCAGCCTGAGCACACAGACATGCTCTTGGGAAAACCGTGTCTGAGAAAGGTTCCAGGAGCCACTGTGGTTGGTTGGTGGTTGGCTCCCTGGACTGCCTGGCTTTCTTGGGCAAGTTTCCAGGGGTTGTGCCCTTCAACAGGGCCCCTTTGTGATAGTGTTGTGATATAAGATATGGCTGGTTTTGCTGGATACAACTCTGTTTCCCCAAACTCTTTCATTCCCACTCTTTTTCTAAACTCCATCTATCCAGAAGCTGATCCTGGACAAGGATCTGCATTTTTTTTTTTTTTTTTTTTGGCAGTGCATAAAAGCCCCCAAGTGGTCCATGTCAGTGAGAACTCCTCTGAGATGGTGGAAGGACAGGCTCTGACCACAAATGATCAGATA
Organism: Mandrillus leucophaeus; assembly: GCF_000951045.1. Taxonomy (NCBI): domain Eukaryota; kingdom Metazoa; phylum Chordata; class Mammalia; order Primates; family Cercopithecidae; genus Mandrillus; species Mandrillus leucophaeus. The sequence goes on from NW_012102798.1 coordinate 1,908,589, forward strand.
AATGGAAAGCAATGGTTGACTTTAGCAAGAATATGTGGTGAACGTAAGTGATAGTGATCCTTTCCAAGGAGTACACCAAGAACACTGACTCAGTCTCCTAGACAGCCAGTTCTGCTTTCACCCCTGCTGATATGCTGTGGTAAAGGCATAGTGGAAATAGATTTTGCAAACTTCTCCACCTGATACAATCATTCTACCACTCATCTGAGATACATGTTTGTTTTGTCCAAGTCTCAGATTCTTGTCCACTTTGCCAAGATGTCACTAATAGGGCTACTCAGAAAACTTCCAGAGAAGGATTTGAGACTTGAGCAAGGTAAATATGTATCTCAGTTGAGAGATGTAAATCCTTTGAAAAGCAAAAACAACCATATAAATTCATTCATTCCACAAATACTTTAAGTACCTGCTATGTGATATACACTCCTTAGGCACTTGTGCTTGATATATTAGTAGAAAAACAGACCAAGATCACTGCCTTCCTGAAGCTTATATTTGAGCTAATGATCATAGATAACAGGTAGATATGTTCCTTGATTTATGATGGTTTTATATCCCAATGAACCCACTATAAGTTGAAAATATCATTAAGTCAAGGGCCATCTTGGTACCTAATGTGGTACCTATATGATACCCAATGTGCCAAGCCCTGTTTCAAGTGCTTTACATGTATTAACTCTTTTAATGCTTATCACAACCCTGCAAGAAAGGAACTATTGTGTGCTAATGTACCACATATTGGAAAACCAAAAGAATCCACAGACTCTTTGAAATAAGTGGCAGGCTGCAGCCTACTCTGTGAGATGGGTGAAAGACTGTCAAGTCCCCAGAGTGTGAGTGAGGGAGAGTCTGCTTCTGAGTACACATTCCCACTGGGAAATCTGAAAATCCAGATTACCCGAGAAGGCCTTAACATTACCCAGAGCTAGAATGGATTTAGGGAGTTGTGTGAAATATGAAATTAGAAGTAGCAGTGGAAAGTGCCTTGCAGGCATTCCCAGTTTCCACTGTGAACTGAGGGAAGCCATTCCTGATGATATTTCACAAGGGCCCTGAGGGAAGTCAGCCAATGAGCTCAGAGAGGGATCACAGGGTGAAAGAAGCTCCCAACTCTATTTTGTGATTTAATCTTAGGTGGGGACAAACTCCCTTGACCGCAACCTTATTCGGGTGGTCAGCAAGTGAAAAGTACACTGCAGACACCAGTGCAGGAGCTGGGCACCTGGCCTTGTGAGCAGATGGAGAAGGGCATGGCCTCAAAGCCATGGTTGCTATCTCTGCAGAGATGCTGCTGGCCTGGGGCAGGTCTGAGATGAGTGCAGACTGCCTGGATCTAAACCTGTTGCTGTTAGCAGAGCACTGCAGGATAAAGATTGGCCTCACCAACTCTGTGGGAGCCAGGGGAGGTTTACTGCTGCCTGCCACTCCCCACTCCCTTTGTGAACTCTTCTGTGCAGTAGAGGCAGTTATACTCTCCTCTATACCTTTCCACAGTGGACTGAGAACCACCTCCCAACCTTCTCAGGGGCCTCAGCCTGCCACGCACAAGGAGAGTCAGAGTGCAGAGCCAACTAACCCTAACCCCACCTGGTGGTATCCTTCCACCTGCCCTGGTAGCTTAACACAAATGACATAAACTTTTGGGAGCTTTATAACTGCCCTCCACCCACCCCGCCCCTGCTTTACTTGAGAAACCCGAATACTTTCCCTGGGCAACTTAGGGAAAGCTCAAATCCCACTGCTACTACCACAGCTGGTGTTCTTTTGCAAGTGCCACCTTCTGAATGGAGGTCAACCAACACAGGCCAGTAGGCATCTCTAAGTAGAATAACAGTGTGCCCAGGAAGGAGAAAACAACTGAGTGACCTCAGCCATTACCACCACCTGCAACACCCTGGCTAACCAGAGGTCCTGAGTATGTCCACATGAAAAGTTCACTACTATTATAACCAGTATTCAAGAAAGCCAGCACACTAAGTCTATCTACAACCAAGGAATTTCAGAGTCTACGTCATGACCCTGCCACCCCCTTCAGAGCTGGTGCTGGTATCCACTGCTGGGAGACTTGAAGACTGGCCACATCACTGGATCCCTTGCAGACATTACCCAGCACTAGCCCAGAGTCTGGTAGCCCCACTGGATGGCTAGACCCAGAAGAACAAAAGCAGTCACTTTAGTCTGGCTATCAGGAATATATCATGATCAAGCGAATTTCATCCCAGGAATGCAGGGATGGTTTAACATATGCAAGTCAATAAATGTGATACATCACATAAACAAAATTAAAAACAATAACTGTGTGATCATCTCAATAGATGAGAAAAAGCATTTGATAAAATCCAGCATCCCTTTATGATAAAAACTCTCAATAAAATAGGCTTAGAAGGGACATACCTCAAAGTAATAAAAACCAATTCAAAATGGATTAAATACTTAAATCTATGACCTCAGACTACAAAACCACTACCAGAAAACATTGTGGAGACTCTCTAGAACATTGGACTGGGCAAAGATTTCCTGGGTAGTACTCAACAAGTATAGGCAACCGAAGCAAAAATGGACAAATTAGATCACTTCAAGTTAAAAAGTTTCTGCACAGTGAAGGAAACAATCAACAAAGTGGAGAGACAGCCCACAGAATGAGAGAAGAGATTTGTAAACTACTCATCTGACAAGGGATTAATAATCAGAATATATAAGGAGCTCTACAGGAAAACATTCTGATAATCTGATCAAAAAATGGACAAAATATTTGAATAGACATGTCTCTAAAGAACATATACAAATGGAAAACAGGCAAATGAAAAAATGCTCAACATAATTGATTATTAGAGAAATGCAAATCAAAACTACAATGACATATCATCTCACCCTAGTTAAATGGCTTACATCCAAAAGACAGGCAATAACAAATGCTGTCAAGGATGTGGAGAAAAGGGAACCCTTGTATACTGTTTATGGGAATGTGGAATTAGTACAACCATTGTCGGAAACAGTTTGAAGGTTCCTCAAAAAACTAAAAATTGAGCTACCATAGGACCCACCAATCTTACTGCTAGGTATATATTCAAAAGATGGGAAATCAGTATATCCAAGAGATATCTGCACTCACATATTTGTTGCAGCACTGTTCACGATAGCCAAGATTTAGAAACAACCTAAGTGTCCATTAACAGATGAATGGACCATGAAAATATGGTAATTATACATAATGAAGCAATATCTAGCCAAAAAAATGAGATACTGTTATTTGCAACAACATGGATGGAACCAGAGGTCATTATGTTAAATGAAATAAGCAAGGTACCGAAAGACAAACTTCACATGTTCTCACTTACTTGTGGAAGCTAAAAATTAAAACAAATGAACTCATAGAGATAGATAAAAGAAGGATGGTTACTAGAGGCTGGGAAGGGTAATGGGGGGTGGGGGATGAGGTGTGGATTGTTAATGGGTATAAAAAATAGAAAGAATGAATAAGACCTAGTATTTGATAGCACAACAGGGTGACTATAGTCAATATCAGGTAATTATACACGTTAAAATAACTGAAAGAGTATAACTGGATTGTTGGTAACACAAAAAATAAATGCTTGAGGGAAGAGATACCCTATTTTTCATCATATGATTATTACACATTGCATGCCTGAATGAAAACGTCTCATGTACCCTACAAATATACACCTACTATATACCAACAAAAATTAAAATAAAAAAAGTTTAAAAAAGACTGACTCTTCCCCAATTAAGAGAACATTCCTCTTGCCTGAATGCCTTTGAGCTGGGTCATTGGCTTTTTCCTGCCTTCAGACTCGAACTAAAACATCAGTTTTGCTGGAATCTTAATCTTGTCATCCTTCAGACTGGAAATACATAATCAGTTTTCCTGGTTTTCGTGACTTTGGATCCAGATTGGAACTATATCATTGGCTCTCCAGCATCTCCAGCTTGCTGACTCACCCAGCAGATCTGGAAATTTGTCAGCCTCCATAAATGCATGAATCAATTTCTTACAATACATCTTTTTCTCTATACATATACATTCCATTTATTTGCTTTCTGTGGCGTACCATAATACATGCTCCTATCTTATCCTATATGTTACTACTGGACTTGGAGTCAGAACACTTGGGAATAACTTCACGGTTTTAGACAATTATTTTATCTCTCCTGGCCTCTATTTATATGTAAAATTAAAAATTGGATTAGGTAATCTGTAAGCATCAATCTTCTATGGGTCTTCAACTCTGGGAATGTGTGGTCTAGCTTATGCAGCTGAGAAATAAAAACATTTGGCCAACCTAAGTAACTCCTCTTCCGTGTTTACAATGATTTCTGCAAGCAAGAAAGAGTATAGTGGTTTTGAGGGATAGACTAGGTGTGGGTGATCCTGGATTCTTTGTCTATCTTTCTGTCCTTGACAATGCTGCCACTAATGTATGCCATTAGTGCAGCATAGAAATAATCTAGACTGTTCCACTTTAAGCAGCCAGAAGCTCTGTACAAAATGGAATAAGCTTGTTTACATTTGCTTTACTCCTTCATTTAATTTGGGGTAGATTTATTTTTTATTTTACTTGCTTTTTGAATTAAAAAAGTAATTTGAGCTCATTGTAATCAAACAAAACAAACTTTATATATATGTTTATATATGTGTATATTATATACATACACACATATTTGTATATCATACATACACACATGCATATATGTGTGTGTGTGTGTATATATATATAAATATAAAATATATATATGTAAAGAATTTACACTCCTCCACTATCATCCCACCCCAGCAAAATTACCAGTTTGGATTAAAAACCAGTATATTGTAGTATTCTGTTTTATTTGATATTTCCTTTATTAATAGCAGCTATTTTATTTTTCGCATAGGCTTGTTGGTGATATAAAACTCCTCTTGGGTCATGACCTGTTTCTTTTTCCAAGTTTTTCATTTGACAAATGTGTACATTCTTGTAATCACCACTCTGATGAAGTATAGGACATTTACAGCATCCCACAAGTTTCCTTTAGTCCAATACTGCCCCCAAGAAATAACCATGGTTCTCACTTTTATTATCACAAATTGAATTTAGCATGCTCCTGAATTTCATATAAATGGAATCATTCAGTGTGTACTTTTATTGTGACTCCTTTCCCCTAACATGATGTTTTTGACATATATCTATGTTTTAAGATATATCAGTAGTTCGTTTTTTTAAAATACTGTACTATATTCCATTGTGTGTGTGTACATACGTAATATGTGTGTGTATATCTATGTATGTATATATGTATTACTCCGTTTTCACGCTGCTGATAAAGACATACCTGAGATTGGGTAATTTACAAAAGAAAGAGATTACAGCTCCACGTGCCTGGGGAAGCCTCACAATCATGGCAGGAGGCAAGGAGGAGCAAGTCTCATCTTACACGGATGGCAGCAGGCAAAGAGAGAATGAGGAAGATGCAAAAGCAGAACCCCCTGATAAAACCATCAGATCTCGTGAGACTTATTCACTGCCACGAGAATAGTATAGAGGATACTGTCCCCATGATTCAATTATCTCCCAGCAGGTCCCTCCCACAACACATGGGAATTATGGGAGTACAATTCAAGATGAGATTTGGGTGGGGATGCAGAGCCAAACTGTATCATTCTACCCCTGGCTCCTGCCAAATCTTATGTCTTCACATTTCAAAACCAATCATGCCTTCCCAACAGTCCCCCAAAGTCTTAACTCATTTCAGTGTTAACTTAACGGTGCACAGTCCAAAGTCTCATCTGAGAAAAGGCAACTCCCTTCTGCCTATGAGCCTATAAAATGAAAAGCAAGCTAGTTATTTCCTAGATATAACAGGGGTACAGACATTTGGTAAATACAACCATTCCAAATGGGAGAAATTGGCCAAAACAAAGGGGCTACAGGACCCATGCACGTTCAAAATCCAGTGGTGCAGTCAAATCTTAAAGCTCCAAAATGATCTCCTCCCTCCTGGTTGCTTTCACGGGCTGGTGTTGAGTGTCTGTGGCTTTTCCAGGCACACGGTGCAAGCTGTCAGTGGATCTACCATTCTGGGGTCTGGAGGATGGTGGCCCTCTTCTCACAGCTCCACTACATGGTGCCCTAGTAGGAAATCTATGTGGGAGCTGCGATCCCACATTTCCCTTCTGCACTGCCCTAGCAGAGGCTCCCCATGAAAGCCCTGCCCCTGCAGCAAGCTTCTGCCTGGGCTTCCAGGCATTTCCACACATCTTCTGAAATCTAGGCAGAGGTTCCCAAACCTCAATTCTTGACTTCTGTGCACCTGCAGTCTCAACACCACGTGGAAGTTGCCAAGGCTTGGGATTTGCACCATCTGAAGTCATGGGCGGAACTCTACATTGGCCCATTTCAGCCACAGCTGGAGCAGCTGGGACACAGCTTGAGGACCCTGTGCCTGGCCCAGGAAATCACTTTTTCCTACTAGGCCTCTGGGCTTGTGATGGGAGGGGCTGCCATGAAGACCTCTAACATGCCCTGCGGACATTTTCTCCATTGTCTTGGGGATTAACATTTGTGTTCTCATTATTTATGCAAATATCTGCAGCTGGCTTGAATTTCTCCTCAGAAAATGGGATTTTCTTTTCTATCACATTGTCAGGCTGCAAATTTTTCAAAGTTTTATGCTCTGTTTCCCTTTTAAAATTGAACGCTTTTACCAGAAACAAGTCACCTATTAAATGCTTTGCTGCATAGAAATCTCTTCTGCCAGATACCCTAAATCATTTCTCTCAAGTTTAAAGTTCCACAAATCTCTAGGGCAGGGGCAAAATGCTGCCAGTTTCTTTGCTAAAACATAACAAGAGTCACCTTTGCTCCAGTTCCCAACAAGTTCCTCATCTCCATCTGAGAACACCTCAGTCTGGACCTTATTGTCATATCAGCATTTTGGGCAAAGCCATTCAACAAATCTCTAGGAAGTTCCAGCCTTTCCCATATTTTCCTGTTTTCTTCTGAGCCCTCCAAACCATTCCAACCTCTGCCTGTTACCCAGTTCCAAAGTCGCTTCCACATTTTCGGGTATCTTTTCAGCAACACCCCACTCCACTGGTAGCAATTTACTGTATTAGTCCTGTTTTCATGCTGTTGATAAAGACATACCCAAGACTGGATAATTTACAAAAGAGGTTTAATTGAACTTGCAGCTCCATATGGCTGGGGAAGTCTCACAATCACCGCGGGAGGCAAGAAGGAGCAAGTCGCATCTTACATGGATGGCAGCAGGCAAAGAGGAAGATGTAAAAGCAGAAACCCCTGATAAAACCATCAGATCTCATGAAGCTTATTCACTACCATGAGAACAGTATGAGGGAAACCGCCCCCATGATTCAATTATCTCTCACTGGGTCCCTCCCACAACATGTGGGAATTATGGGAGTACAATTCAAGATGAGATTTGAGTGGGGACACAGCCGAACCATATCTATAAATATATCTACACCTAATCTCACAATTTATCCATTCTACTATTCATGAATATTTGGGTTGTTGCCAGTTTTTGGCTCTTACAAATAAAATGGCTGTGAACATTTGCAACAAGGCTTTGGATAGTCATATAAGCTATATTCTCTTGGGTAAATATCTAGGATAGGAACCACAGGAGAGACACATGTTGAACCTTAACAGATAATACCAAACTTTTTCCAAAGTGGTTGAACAAATTTAAATTTCCAAAAACAACATATGAGAATTCCAGTTGTTCCACATCCTCCCCATCACTTGGTCTTGTTAGTCTTCTTTATTTTAGCCATTTGGTGGGGGAATAGTGGTAACTCATTTTGGTTTGAATTTATCTCTGTTTATATTTTCTTTTGTGGAATAGCCTCATTTAGGAGTTAGTGGCATTTCCCCCTTGCAAGGAAAACCAGGTTTTGAAAGGTTCCAACAAATGTAAATACAGACACAGAGGAAGAGGGCCAGGGAGAAGCATCTGTATCTACCCCAATTTTTCACAGATTCCATCACAAAAACCTAGCCACCAGTCATTAAGAGCTTAAACTAGGTCACAGTTCTTGAATCCATACAAGGTAAAATACAGTCTGAGTTTTCTAAATCCAAACCTCTCACTGGGCCTTAGAGGTGGAGTGGCTTTTATATGTGGATTACACAGTTTAGTTAAAGATACTGGTTTGGAGAATAAGAAGACTGCTTGAGGACACCCAAGCCTTCTTCAATGTAAAGCAGAAATCCAAACTTGTTGGTTCACAAAATGAAATATTTTATTTGGCTTTCATGTTGTTGTAGTTTTGAGGCCAGCATTTAAAAATTCTGGCATTTCATATGAAAATCATTTGCATCTGTCTACAATCAGCTGGAGCTCAGTAGCAGCTGGCTCCGCAGTCCTCACTACTTTTTTTTGCTCTCTGACATGGAGGAGGCTTGGTGTCAGGTTTTCTGATGACAGACTCACAGTATTCGTTTATGTTACCCATTTTGTACCTACAGGTAATTGAATTTGTGGCCTGATGTAAAATACTGTTATGGAAAGGCAACAGACTCAGACTTTTTTGTAGTATCATTTCCTAATAATTTACATGAATGGGAGAGGAGAGAGAGAGAGTTTAAAGTCCTGAGATAAATTGCTTTTCTTCTTTTTTAAAAAATTTATTTATTTTGTATTATACTTTAAGTTCTAGGGTACATGTGCACAACGTGCAGGTTTGTGACATATGTATACATGTGCCATGTTGGTGTGCTGCACCCATTAACTTGTCATTTACATTAGGTATATCTCCTAATGCTATCCCTCCCCCCATTGCTTTTCTTAACAGCTCCTTAGTACCCTAAAGTTAGACAAGTACTTCTCTACAATTTTACATAGCTCACATATGCCAAACTAGCTAGAGAAACTTTAGCAAGCTCAAAGTGGCCCCTTTTCCATTATGAGACAGCAGTGCATTGTGACATGGAGTTCAGGATCATATCTAATAACATAGAAGAAATGTGGATGCTCCTGACAGAAGGGAAGTAAGTTCAGTCTTTTTAAAACAGAACAATCTTTAGAAAAGATTTTATTCTTGGACTTTCAGAGGGTTTCATCCCTTTCTTGACCCAGTGGAGAATGACCTACCACTCCAGCTAACAAGGAAGTTAACTGGGAAAGGCAACAGTAGTGGCTTCCTTCTTAAGTGTAGAGCAGAGTTTCAGTAGTTCAGTGCACCAGAAGCACATAAAGGGTATGCTGAATTCAAGATCGCTGGGCCATACCCCCAGAACAATTCCTCTAGAGAGCTTGTTAAAATGCAGATTTTATTCATTAGGTCTGGAGTAGTGTCCCCAAATTTACATTTCTAATAAGTTCTCAGGTGCTGCAAGTGCAGCGGTCGGTCCAGGGATAACACTTGGAGAACCACTGGTGAAGTTCTTAACCACTGGTGAAGAGAGATAACTCACAGGTTACTATATTAAGGATTTATATTCCAGCAGGGTTAGACAAAAATTATAACACAATAGATTTAATTGAAGGTTCTTAATACATGCCTTCCATTGCTAATTAGCCTGATTTTTTTTTTTTTTTTTTTTTTTTTTTTTTGTAAACAGCTCAGGAATTGGAAAGGTTTAATAGTTTTTTTTTTTTGCTGTTGTTATTGTTTGCTTGTTTTTTAGAGGGAGACAGGGCACAAAAGCAATCAGTGAATAATTGACTCAATTGAAACTGAGACCTAAATTCTTCAGTTCTCTCTTGGGAGTCACTTCAGTAGCCAGTCATAAACACTCTACTCTCTGGTTTTGTTGCTGAAGTTTGGAAGTCCCCATGATAGATCAGAAAGTGCTGGGCTTGCATGACATTGGAAGGGACCACTGTTAAACAGCAAGAAAACTAGAATGGGCCAGTTCTAAAACTAGAATGGGCAAGTTGGAAAACTGACAAAATGATTCGTTCTCTCCCTGGTGAGTTAAAAGGTAGGATCTTGCTCTCAAGAACTACTCTAGAGCCTCTCCCTAAGGCATTCCCTCTCTGTTTCTCTGTCTCTGTCTTTCTCTTATTTTCATTGCAGTCAATCATTCTAAGGTAGCCAATGTATATCTTTTTGTGTTCTTGAGAAATCTGCATAAATTTTTAATTTATATAAATGGTGTTATCAATCTCACTCTGCTTTTCCCACTCAGATGGAAGATTTTATGACTCATCTACCTTGATAGGTGCACCCCTAACTTCAGCAAACATCAGAATCACCAGGGGATGTTAGAAAAATATAGATTTCTGGTTTACTTTAAGAGATTTTTTTCAGTAGGTGCAGGGTAGGGCCTAGAAATCTGCATTTTAAACAAATTTATTGAGGTATAATCAACTTACCATAAAATTCACCTATTTTTAAGTATATACCTGTTTTAGCAAATTTGTGGAGTTGTGAAACCATTACCATGATCTAGTTGGAACTCTGCATTCTTTTTTAGGATCAATATTAAAGATACTTTAATGGCACCAGATGAAAAGTATACCCAAGTGTAGAGGATCACATACATTTCAACTACAGACCAGAAAGTTTCATATTTTTAGCAGCATAAATGGTAATACTCATTAGTTTACGGTTTTCAGTTTCTCATTAGTCTTAACAATTTTCTTTTTTCTCCCAAACAGAATTATGAGTCATAGATGAAAATCTTACAGCCTATTCTTATCTTTTACATCGTTGCCTACATTGTGTGAAAACTGTAGTAACTGTTTTAATAACTTTGCAAAGTAAGGACAATGTACCACTGTCATATGGGATTTAGTAAACAATCTAGCTGAGTTAAGAATGTAGCCTTGGCTAGGTGCAGTGATCCCAGCAGTTTGGGAGGCCAAGGGAGGAGTGTCTCTTCACCTAGGAGTTCAAGACCAGCCTGGGCAGCATGGTGAGACCTCATATCTACAAAAAATAAAAATGAAATTAACCAGGTGTGGTGGAGCATGCCTGTAATCCTAGATACTCAAGAGGCTGAGGCAGGAGAATTGCCTGAGCCCAGGAGTTCGAAGCTGCAGTGAGCTACGACTGAGCTACCACATTCTGGCCTGGGCAACAAAATGAGATGCCATCCTCTAAAAAGAAGAAGAGAAAAAGAATGTAGCCTCAACAGAGAATTCTTTATTATGTCAAAAGGAGCACAACGAAAACATCCCCAACAATACATAAACCTATATATAAAGTATAGAATATCTCCAATATTTTTACTTTATATGGCAGCATGCCAATATATGCAAGAGAACATATTGATGGGGCAAGGGGAAAACTGATTTGGGCAATGACTTAATTAGTCAGGTTAACATTCAGAGACCAGGTAAACAGCCATTTTAATCAGAAAAGCAATATGAGAAGAGTTCCTATGAAGCTGGGATTTACATACTTCATTCTCTGTTCCTGGTCATTTCATCCACAGCTTGACTGTTGTCAATCATGGTTCTTTCCCTTTGGAGTGGTACTATAAAGGTACAGAGAATGCCCATCTCAATACCAAAATTTCACCATGAAAAATCATAATAGGACAAAGCTTAAAAAAAAAGTATGCCAGATTTCAGAAGTATTTACCCTAATAATTTTTAAGAAAGCTTACCATAAATACTTCCAAAAACATGGAACTGTGCATTTTAACAAGCTTCCCAGAGCTTGCAATGCAGCAGGTCTTCAGACTGCACTTTCAGCATTCTACAGATGAAAAGTATGTGTTTCGGGACTCCAACAGATCAGAGCTCAAAGTCTCGCTCTGCCACTTTTTACTAAATCTCCTCATAGCACCCAGCTCCTTTATGCTCTTACTCTCTTATTCCTCATTTGCCCTGTATGCTGGCCTTTTAGAATGTGTGCTTATGGCTCCCACTTCTCTCATTTATCTTTGCTTTTGGCCCTCTCTCCCACACACCAACAATCCCCTGCTAGATGAACTCCATCTAAAATGCGTATTCCAACTCAGACAGTTGCACATTCTCTGATTCCTGTTGTTTGAACTCACTTTAAAAAATACTTTTCTAAACTCTGCAAAGTGAGATCATATGAAGGTTATACAAGCTTCATATCACAGCATGGCATGTTGATCAGCCAGGGAGAGTGGTGTTGCTTGATTGGGAAAGACACTGTTTCTCCACGTGAAGTAAACAAGGCTGATCCCAAAAAGCCTTAACTGAATGGTTCCTGGGGAAGAAGTGAGCCATGGGTCTCAGTCAGTCTACATCTATCTGCAGAGCTGCAAGAGCAGTACAATAAAAAATTTGGACTTGTGACCTCATATATAAAGCACCATTTGTCAAAACACAAGGAACAGTACCTCAAGTTCTGTCTGGGGCCTAATTCAGGCATGAAAACCAAGCAGCTTCTGGTTTTCAGGTAGATGCTGGGATAGATATCACTCATAGGTACATCAGACTCTGGGTCTACAATCAAAATCCAAAGTTCCAGATTACTATTAAATGCAACCTAATGAACCACTGAAAATTATCGAGAGATTTAAATTCAAGTAGAAATATTTATTATGCATTTATAATGCACCAGGCACATTAGTTTTTGAGTCCTTGGAGTATATCATTAAAATCTAATAAATAAATTCAGTAAAGTTGCAAGCTACAAAATTAATATACAAAAATTACTATTTCTATATGACAATAATGAACCAGCTGAGAGAGAAATCAAGCAGGCTCCAGAATAAAACCGTGTAGGAATGCACTTCACCAAGGAGATGAAAGATCTCCACAACAAAAACCAAAAAACACTGATGAAAGAAATTGAAGTGGACACAAACAAATGGAAAGATGTTCCATGTTCATGGAGTGGAAGAAATAATATCATTACAATCATTGTACTGCCCAGAACAATCTAGAGATTCAATACAACACCTATCAAAACACCAATGTCATTTTTCTTTTTTTTTTTGAGATGGAGTCTCACTCTGTTGTCCAGGCTGGAGTGTGGTGGCACGATCTCAGCTCACTGCAGCCTCTGCCTCCTGGATTCAAGTGATTCTCCTGCCTCAGCCTTCTGAATAGGTGGGACTACAGGCATATGCCACCACACCCAGCTAATTTTTATATTTTTAGTAAAGACGGGGTTTCGTCATATTGGCCACGCTGGTCTTGAACTCCTGATCTCATGTGATCCACTCCACTTGACCTCACAACGTGCTGGGATCACTCGCATGAGTCAGTAATTTTTCTCAGAAATAGAAAAAACAATCCTAAAATTTGTATGGAACCACGGAAGAGCTCAAATAGCCAAAGCCATCCTGAGCAAAAATAACAAAGCTGGAGGCACAAAATCAATTCAAGATGGTTTAAAGACTTAAATGTAAAACATGAAACTGTAACACTACCAGAAGAAAACATAAGGAAAACACTTCAGGATATTGATCTAGATAAAGAATTTATGGCTAAAACTTCAAAGCACAGGCAATACAAACAAAAATAGATAAGTGTGACTATATTAAACTAAAAATCTTCTGCACAGCTAAGAAAACAATCAACAGAGTAAACAGAGAAACTGTTGAATGAAAGAAAATATTGGCAAACTATTCATTTGTCAGGGGAGTAATATCTAGAGTATACAGGCAACTCAAACAATTAAACAGTAAAGAAACAATAATTTCATTTAAAAGTGGGTAAAGAACATGAATAACCATTTCTCAAAAGAAGACATATAAATGGTCAACAGGCATATGAATAAAATGCTCTACATCACTTATCATCAGGGAAATGAAATCGGAAACCTTAATGAGATGTCATCTTACCCCTGTCAGAATGGGTACTATTAAAAAGACAAAAAAAAAAAAAAAAAACATGCTAGCGAGGCTATGCAGAAAAGGAAATCCCCCAAATACTATTGGTGGGAATGCAAATTAGCACAGCCACTATGGAAAACAATATGGAGATTTCTTTAAAAACTAAAAATAGAACTACCATATGATCCAGCAATATTTGGTTAAATACCACTTCTGAATATTTATCAGAAAGAAAAGAAATAAGTATTTCAAAGGGATACTTGCATTCCAATGTTTATTGCAGCACTATTCACAATAGCCAAGATATGGAATCAACCTGTGTCCATCAATGGATGAATGGTGATATTATTTGAATTTGTGTCCCTGCCCAAATCCCATGTTAAATTGTAATCCCTAATGTTGGTGGAGGTACCTAGTCAGAGGTGATTGGATCATGGGGGTGGATTTCCCCTTTGCTGTTCTCATGATACTGAGTGAGTTCTCATGAGATCTGGTTGTTTAAAAGTGTGTAGCACTTCTCCTTTACGCTCTTCCTCATGCTTGAGCCATGTAAAACATACTTGCTTCCTCTTAGCCTTCTGCCATGATTGTAAGTTTCCAGATGTCTTCACAGCCATGTTTCCTGTACAGTCTGTGGAACCATGAGTCAATTAAACCTCCTTTCTTTATAAATTACCCAGTCTCAGGTAGTTCTTTATAGCAGTACGAGAATAGGCTAACACAGAAAATTGGTACCAAGAGTGAGGTATTGCTATAAAGATACCTATAAAGCTTTGGAACTGGGTAGCAGGCAGAAGTTGGAACAGATTGTATGGCTCAGAAGATGACAGGAAGATGAGGGAAAGTTTGGAACTTCCTAGAGATTTGTTGAATAGTTTGGATCAAAATGCTGATAGTAATATGGACAGAGATGGCTAGGCTGAGGAGGTCTCAGATGGAAATGAGGAACTTATTGGGAACTGAAGAAAAGATCACTTTTGTTATGCATTAGCAAAGAACCTGGTAGTATTGTGTCCCTGCTCTAGGGATTTGTGGAACTTTGAACTTGAGAAAGATGATATAGGGTATCTGGCAGAAGAAATTTCTAAGCAGCAGTGTTCAAGCTGTGGCCTGGCTGCTTCTAAAAGCCTATGCCCATATGCATGAACAAATAAATGACCTGAAACTGGAACTTACATTTAAAAGGGAAGCAGAGCACAAAAGTTTGGAGAATTTGCAGCCTCATCATGTGTTGGAAAAGAAAAACCAATTTGCAGGGGAGGAATTGAAGCAGGCTGCAGGAATTCACATAACTAAAAAGAAGGGAAGTACTAATAGCCAAGACAATGGGAAAAAGGCTCTGAAGGCATTTCAGAGATCTTCATGACAGCCCCTCCCATCAGAGGCCCTGAGGCCTAGGAGGAAAGAATGGTTTTGTGGGCCAGGTCCAGGTCCCCCACTGCTCTGTGCAGCCTCAGGACATGGTGCCCTGAATCTTGGCAGCTCCTGCTTCAGCTGTGGCTAAAAGGGGCCACTGTCTCAGAGGGTGCAAACTGTAAGCCTTGGCAGCTTCCACATAGTGTTAAGCCTGCAGGTGCACAGAGTGCAAGAGTTGAGGCCTGGGAGCCTCTGCATAGATTTCAGAGGATATATGGAAATGCCTGAATGTCCAGGCAGAAGTCTGCTGCAGGGCAGAGCTATCATAGGGAACCTCTACTAGAGCAGTGTGGAGGGGTAATGTAGGGTTAGAGCCCCAACACAGAGTCCCCACTGGGGCACTGCCTAGTGGAGCTATGAGAAGAGGGCCATCATGAACACTAGATCCACTGACAGTTTGCACTGTATGCCTGAAAAGACACAGACACTCAACACCAGCCCTTGAGAGCAGCCATTGGAGATGAGCCCTGCAGAGCCACAGGGGCAGAGCTGCCCAAGACCTTGGGAGCCCACCCCTTGCATCACTGTAGCCTAGGTGTGAGACATGGAGTCAAAGGAGATTATTTTGGAACTTTATGATTCAGTGACTGCCCTGTTGTGGTTTGGACTTGCATGGGGCCTGCAGCCCCTCTCTTTTGGTTGATTTCTCCCTTTTTGAATGGGTGTGTTTACCCAATGCCTGTACCCCTATTGTATCTTGGAATTAACTAACTTGTTTTTTATTTTATAAGCTCATAAGTGGAAAGGACTTGCTTTGTCTCAGATTAGTCTTTGGACTGTGAAGTTTTGAGTTAATGCTGAAATAAGACTTGGGGGACTGTTGAGAAGGGATGATTGTATTTCGCAATGTGAGAAGGACATGAGATTTGGAAGGGACCAGGAGCAGAATAATATGGTTTTGATTTGCATCCCAACCCAAATCTCATATCGAATTATAAACCCCAATGTTGGAGGTGGGAGGTGATTGGATCATGGGGTTGGATTTCCCCTTTGCTGTTCTCACGATAGTGGGTGAGTTCTCTTGAGATACGGTTGTTTAAAATTGTGTGGCACCTCCCCCTTCACCTTCTTCCTCTTGATCCAGTCATATAAGATGTGCCTGCTTCCCCTTCACCTTCTGCCATTATTGTAAGTTTCCCGAGGCCTCCTCAGCCATGCTTCCTATATAGCCTGCAAAACTGTGAGCCAATTAAACCTCTTTTCTTTATAAATTACCCAGTCTCGGGTAGTTCTTTATAGCAGTGTAACAAAAGATTAATGCAAATGGATAAAGAAAATGTGGTATATATACACTTTGGAATACTATTCAACCATAAAAAAGAATGAAATCCTGTCATTTGCAGCAACATGGATGAAACTGGAGATAATCATATTAAGCAAAATAAGCCAGGCACAGAAAGACAAGTATTTTATGTTCTCAGTTATATGTAAGAGTTAAATAAGTTGATCTCATAAAAGTAGACAGTAGAAGGATAGACACCGGAGACTGGGAAAAGTACATGGGTGTGATGGGGGGAATAAAGAGAGGTTTGTTAATGGGTAAAAACATACAGTTAAATAGAAGGTATAAGTTCTAATTTTCGATAGCAGAATAGGGTGATTATAGTTAGCAAAAATATGTTGTATACTTCAAAGTAGCTAGAAAAGAGGACTTGAAATATTCCCAACAAATAGAAATGGTAAATACTCAAGATGATGGATACCCCAAATATCGACTTGATCACTATTCATTCTATGTAGGCAATAAAATATCACATATATCCCATAAATGTGTAAAATATTATGTATCAATTTAAATAAGGTAAGAAAATTTATCAATGAAGGTATCAAACTAAAATACAGATATTTTGATCTTGGTCCAAGTTCTTACCAGTAAGATTCACTAGGTTTGAAATGAGGCTTAAGTTCATAAGCTCTAATTCAGTAGGACTGAGGTGAGACTTCAAGTATTGCTGAGGAAAGACGGGGTTTGGAATCATGGCTTTAGAGCATGGGTTCCTAAACTTTTGTTTTCTTGGTGTCAAAACCACAATGCAGACATGCTGGTTGCTATTTACTATTACTATTAAGCCCTGTCCTGTGATGATAACTTCAGGATGCAGCTTTTTTGTTTTTTTCTCTTTTCCTCCAAGCCTCCTGTCACGTCATGACTACCCATCTTACTCCCCAGAATGAGTTGCTATGTAACTGAAATTCAGCATTCCAACCATTATGAGACACCAGGGGTTCCCTGTAAGTTACATTGTTTTTGGCTCACTACTCTGGTATAAAATCTCAAAGAGAAACTGAGAGTATCTATGTTTTCCAAAAAAATGATACAGGTGCCTTTTATGGTAGTCAGGATCCTAACTACTATACACGGAGGGGCCATATAGCAAGGAATGCAGGTGGTAAGAGTAGTCCTAGACTAATAGCTAGCAAGAAAATAAGAACCTCAGTTCTACAATCATAATGAAGTGAATTCTGGCATGACGACACCAACTTGGAAGAGGATCCTGAGGTTCAAATTAAAATGCAGCCCAGCTGACACCTGAATTTTGGCCTTGGGAGACCTTGAGCAGTGAACCCAGTCACACTGTGCCTGGACTTCTGACCTACAGAACTGTGAGTTCTGTAGATAGGTGTTGTTTTAAGCCACTCATAAAAGACTAAGTGGTAATTGATTGTGCAGCGACAGGAAACGAATACACACTTTTATGGAGAAAGCTTATTCTGTACTGTCTTCAAACTAAAATAGGTATCACAATCACTTGGAAGGAATTGTTAAAGATACATATTCCTGGGTCCCTCCCCCAAAGAGTTTGATTCAATATGTCTGTAATAGATCTATTTAGCAAACTCTTCAGACGATTCTTTTACTATTGGGTTGAGAACCATAATATGCGAAGCAAGCTAATTCATTGGTTTCTTCATATTCCTGAAATGCCTCACGGACTGCTTTGAGGTAGAAGAGAATTTGGGTCGGGGGTTGGGGGGCTGTTAAATAGGATGCTAGAGCAGAGTTCTTGGGCTCACACTCCAAGTTCAAGCACAGATTGCTCTTTCTTTTAATTTTTAGATGGCAGTTTTTACCTTCCCCCATCTCTCATTTATTTGATATATTAGGCTTTCAGGCAAGATTTCCTTTAAAGGGAGTGTTCTAATACTTAGGGAAAAAACGCTGCAAAAAACTTAAGGGTGAATTATGCCCTGAAAGTTTATTTATTTATTTAGCCAAGACCTATCTTTTGTGTTGGACAGAATGTTGGACGTAAGGTGCTGGGGGAACCAATATATGGAAGATGTCTCTTATCTTTTTTGCTTACCAATATATGTGCAGTGCCTAGTGAAGTATTTGTCATATACATTTTATAAGGTGCTCAATAAATGTTTCTTGAACAAATAAATGAATAGCACTAATTACATTGTGTTATAATTATTAGTTTACCTGTTGGCTTTCTCAAACAAACTATGAGCTTATTGAGAGCAGAAACCATGTCTTGTTCATTGCTCTATCACCTGCATCTTCCACATGAACTTATACATAGTAGGCACTTTGTATTTGTTGAATGAATAAATGAATACAAATCAAGTATAAAAACTTGTCTATGGCAATATAGACTAAACATAGTAGATCCACGAACAGAGCTGGCAGTTGCTGTTTTCTAAACTTGTGCTGATTGCACAAGCCGTAAGACCCCCCTCCCTTAAAAGAATGAGACATTTTTAGTGCATGGGGATTGGTCAATACTTCTGTGACCTCATCTTTGCCCGACCTTCTGCTTTGGCAGGATTGGTTTCCAGGTTTACTGACAAATGTGCTGGACTATTGTTTCCTTCTTAGCAAACAGTCAGATGAGATGGATTGTAACTGGAATCTGAAAGGGACACTAGAAAATCCCCTGTGTGTTCTCTCCAAGTACAAATACCACTGAGTGGGGGAAGTCTCAAATTGGTATTTCTCCACTCAGAGTGAGTAACTTGAATTAGATAATCAGGTCCCTTTCATCTACTACCTAGCTCTAACTTGCTATAATTGAAAATTAAGGCTTTAGTGAGAGGACATTGTAGATCCTGGTCATGTACTGCAGAGGTAGGTTGGCCATCTAGAGGGCAGTGGGCAACATGAGCTGAGTTAGGGTCCAAAGACAGTATGTGTTTGGCAGGGCATTAGCATGGAAGACACCAGCCGTGATACCACACTTCTTATAGTTTTTATTTTACCAAAAGTCTACTTGGACTCAGTTAATAAACCATGCCAGGCCAAATATTTAAGCACCAGCTTTGATATAAAAGATTTGTCTGCCCCTGATTGGAGCTACCACTGCATAAGATATGGTTCTAGTAACCCTATACTTCCTCATCATTTTAACCTACAGAGGATTTTTTTCTTTACTTCTCACAGGTTGTATGAACCTTGTCTGTAGGTCAAGAATCATTTTGCTAAGCATTGTACATTATCAGACCTGGGAACTTTATGCTGATTACTAGGGTCATTAGAGTTGAACACATGTCTTGAGAATGAATGGGGACAGCACAGCAGTATAGTTGGGAAAACACACAACTAAAAAATAGAAATCTCAGTTATGCTGTTTATTAGCTTCAGAAAAAATAATGTACTTTTGCTTTAGTTTTTTCATCTGTTAAAAAAGTATAATAGCAGCTGCTATTACCCCATAAAGTTGTTGTAAATATTAATGAAGATTATGCATGAAAAAGTCTAATGAAAATTATAATAAGCTATAAAAATAGAAAGTATTTCTCTTTAAAATAATGGACTTTATAGAATAACCATATAATTTCCTTCTAAATCACAATAAATTTTGAAGTTACATAATTATTAGCAGTTATTAATTGGTCTACAACAGGCATAAAATGAGAATGTCTTAGGTAAATCCAGACTACGGTAACCCTTGCATTGATATTTATTTCATTCTCTCTTTTCTGCTTATCTCTTACCCATCAGTTTACTGTATTCAGGAGACCCATCTCATGTGCAGAGACATGCGTAGGCTCAAAATAAGGGGATGGAGGAAGATCTACCAAGCAAATAGAAAATAAAAGGCAGGGATTGTAATCCTAGTCTCTGATAAAACAGACTTTAAACCAGCAAAGATCAAAAGTGGCACTATTCACAATAACAAAGACTTGGAACCAACCCAAATGTCCATCAATGATAGACTGGATTAAGAAAATGTGGCCCATATACACCATGGAATACTATGCAACCATAAAAAGGATGAGTTTATGTCCTATGCAGGGTCATGGATGAAGCTGGAAACCATCATTCTCAGCAAACTATCACAAGGGCAGAAAACCAAACACCACATATTCTCACTCATCGGTGGGAGCTGAAAAATGAGAACACATGGACACACATTGGGGAACTTCACACACTGGGGCCTGTTTGGGGGTGGGGGGGCTGGGGGAGGGATAGTATTAGGAGAAATACCTGATGTAAATGATAAGTTGATGGGTGTAGCAAACCAACACGGCACATGCATACATATGTAACAAACTTGCACATTGTGCACATGTTCCCTAGAACTTAAAGTATAATTTAAAGAAATCCAAAAAAAGTGACATATCATTTGATTCTATTTGGAACATTCCTGTTTGCGATGAATGCTTGATAAAGCAGACTCTCAACAGGTCAGTCTGAAGCTACTGTTTGCCATATGCCCACATTTACCATGCACTCATTCAGCTAGATGTGGGGAATACACTGTAATATTTCAGAAGGATTGCCAGCATACATGGGTCTCTATATCAAGTTCACCTCTAAGGGATTCTGCCACCTGAAGTCAGGTGGATATGGATATACCCAAAGCTCTGGAAATAAGAGCTCTCCCAAGATTTTTGGTGTATCTGTGGGGGTAGGAAAGGTGACAGCAAAAGGAATGACCATGGCCTTATCTAGTCACAGGAGGATGGCAGCTGAGCTGCATTACTTGATTCATTAATTCCACATTCATTGATCATCTACTGTATGCCAAGTACTGGGCTAGGTGTTAGGATAACAGAGATAAATAAGACATTGCAGAACTTGTAGATGCACCTGGGAGAGACAGTCACATAAACACCTCATTGCAATATGATGTACCAAAAGTTCAAGGCACAATGACAATAGGAATGAGGGAAAATGCCACAAAGAGAAGACACTTCAGAAAAATTAACTGACAAAGTATGATGATGATTCATCCCTGTGATGAAAGAAAGGAGTCGAGTTCTGTTTTATTCACCATTTTACCTCTAGCATCTTTCAGAAATGTAGTTAGACAGAGGACTACTCCTCTTCTTTTTTTCCTGTTACCCGTTTATCATTCAGCTTGCCTATTCTATGCCAAACACTATGCAAGGTACTCGTGATATAAAATTATATAAGATATTGTTGCTTCCCTTGAAGAGCTCACAATATAATGAAAGAGGAAAATGAGTGAACAAATATATATTTAGATGTATCATTGATGCAATACTGTGAATGATGGACTAAAGGAGTAACTCTGGAGATTATTGCAACAGATGAAAAATATTAATGTCCTAAACTGAGGCAGCAATACTGAGGATAAGTACAAGGAAAGGATAAACAAGGTATTTAGAACATAGAATTGGAAAAATGTAGCAAATAATTGCAGTGGTGGTAGGGGATGGTGAAAGGAAAAAAAAAATCGCAGTTGAATAAATCCTAGATTTATAGCTTTGGTGACTGGATGCTACTATTAATATAGAGACAAAGAATTCAAAAATAAAAACAGATTTGGAACAAGAGTTAAGGTAAGATATTAAGGCTTTAATTACAGAGTTGTTGAGTTTGAAGTTTTTGTGAGATATCCTGTCACAGATGCGCAATAAACTTTGAGATATTTGAGTCTGATGCTCAGGAAAAACATTAAAATCAGGGATAAAGATTCAGGAATCTTTAGCTTACTTGTAATAGTTACAGTTGGAGGAGTGGCTGAGATAACCCAATAAGATTATGTAGCATGAGAAAAAAACCTGAGAAAAAAACAAAATATAAATATTGAGAAAAAGAAAAGACCCCATATGCAATTCACTTTACAAAATGCTCTTTCCCTTTGGAAGAAGAGATAGAAAAGTATTTAATGGGAGCCAGTGACTCTCTGTTTAACTTGGAATTCAGCATACTATGTGTGTATGGTTCATGGCATAGTCTATACCCCGATTCTTCAGCCATACATCATAGGTCAGCCATGGTTGACCCTGATTCCCAGTATGTGTGAATATTATGAGGGGACTGGTTGGAAGTAGGGACCAGTCCTGAGCAGTTTTCTGATGAAGGATTTTTTCCTGACATAGAAGTTATTTTCCCTTGGAAAAGAAATCCCAAAAGGAGATGATGGAAAAAGGAAACCATGATTATGATGGAAGAGGGATAGTGGTAGGTGAAAGATTGAACCACGAATCACTCGGCATACAGATCAAATGGCCTTGTGGTCAGGAACAAAACTGGAGCTTTCTTCTCATATGGGTTAGGATGTAGGCCTCGTGTGTGTGTGTGTGTGTGTGTGTGTGTGTGTGTGTATTGCTTCATGTTTGGGGCACATTCACAAAGCCTATTTATCTCCTTCTTAATACCAGTAGTGGATCTTGCCCATTCTTTATGGAAGGATTGACAGCCTAGTAGCCATCTGGATGTCTGGATAAAAACATTTTAATAATCAAAAAGCTGGTTTATACAGGTTTTAGTTGCCATGTAAACAATCAGAAATGATAGAATCACTTCATGCATTACCGTCCTCTCTCTGAATAATTGATATTGCTTTAGCAAACTTGGAATTTACCTAAGTCAATTTTTTCCATTGGAATTTTAGTAGAACATAAAAACATGGTTGTGTTCACATTTTATTCTTCATCAGAAAGTACTATAAGTTAAGGCAAATTGTCTGAATGCAGTTGTTTTAATGTATTAAGGTATAATTTATACACAATAAAATGCACAACACCTTAGTGTTCAATTACATGAGTTCTGAAAATTATGTACACCCAAGCCTGATAATTTTATCAACTGCTCCCATTTTCTCTGAATATTTTTGAAAAGGGCTTTCAGGAAAATTCTCTACTGGCTAAGAGCTTCCCAGGCTCAAGACTTTCACTCAGTTCTCCCAAATGAGTAGGTCAGGGTGTGTCTGTTCCTTGACCTTCCTTCTTTTCTTGGTCTGGGTGCCTGCATCACCTAAACTTCATGAGCTCAGTCTTGTGCTGCTACAGCCTTTTCATTTTGCCTATAGCAACCAGGATGCTTTCTAAAAAATTAAAAAAGTGGCCCGTATTATATTTCGATCACAGATACTTTTATATAAAATAGGTAGCCCCTCCTTTTTCTTTCATAGCACCCTGTTTTTTTCTCTTTATAGTGTTTAACACCACCTATAATTATATTGTTTATCTTTGTATCTTCAACACTTAGCACCATGCCTGTCATAGAGGAGTTTTAAAATAATTGTTTTTTGGCTGAACACATTAATTCAATCATTATTTCATTAACAAGTTGATCTCCCTACATTGACTCTTGCTGTCTTTCAATCTGTTTGTAACCCTGAAGTCAGACTCACCTTTGAAAAATGTATGGTTGATTATGTGACTTATCCTGCCCAAAACTCTTCAATAGCTTTATGTTTTAACAAAGTCCAATTTTTTTAGTGTGACTGCTTTCCTCAAGATAGACTAAGTTGTGCAGTGGTAACAAACTAACCCATAAATCTCAACAGTGATTTGTTTATTGATCATTATATATTGCTGATATAGGCTGGGGAGAAAAAAAAGGGGACTTGTTTCACAGTCACTCAGGTTGCCAGGCAAATGGAGGCACCATCTTATAGCTCACTCATCTAGAGTATAGACACATTCTATTTCAGAGACTTTGTTCTTCACAAATTGTTTCTCTACTAATAGCCTTTATCAAACCTAAGAGAACTAAATCCTAATGTAGTAAGGCAACTGTTGTATATAACACATTCATTATTTTCCTATGCATGTATAATGTTATTCATTATGAACTATCCTTAGGAGAATTAAAATGATATTTACACAAATCATTTCCTGTGCTCTGTGGTTCAGTTGAGAAACCTCGGTTGAGAAAGGCTGCAAATCTAGGAAACTTCCTGTCACGTGATAGGTGGTGGATCTGTGTCTCTCTCTTTTTTGTAAAATGAAGGAACCTATAAATGTTAGGTCTAGCAGGGATCTTGTAGATCATCTATTCTATTGGCTTCTCAACTCTGACTAAGCCTTGAAATCACTTGAAGAACTTGTTAAAAATTCAGATTCTTAAGCTCCTCTTCTAGAGATTCTGATTCAATACATCTGGCAGAAGGAACCAAGAATGTGCATTTTTAAACAATGCCTCCAGTGATTTTCATGTGGCCATTTAATTACTGCTTTCGGAGTATAGGCAGACATTTGAATACCACCATTCTAGTTTAAACCATTCATTTTCACATTTGGAGTAGTTGCTGTCTGCTAGATTCAGAACACAATTCGGAATAAGAAACTAGTGTCTGTTTGTTGGGGAGGGGTTGGGGGTAGGGGTCCAATGTCCAAATCAGTTTCTTATAAGGCAATACTCTTACCCTTGAGTTTTAAAAACAATTCCTGCTAGAATTAAATTGAGTCACAAGAAGTCTAGATGCTTTCCAAGGTCTTCTTGAGTTCTAATATTCTGGGAAATTGGACTTTTAAGCCAGAGCTTCACTCCCAAATTAAGGAAAGCAATTGGAGCAACTGCTCTTAGGAATTATACCATCTTTTCCAAAAAGATGGGAGAAAGAGCAGGAATAAATCTGGCTGTGTTGGAAAACACTGTGTAATTATGTTTGTTTCCAATGTCAGATTAACCAAGAGTCCCAGAAAAATCACACAGAGACCCTTCAGGAGTCTACCAAGACAGTTTATGCCTATGCTCATCTCCTAAATCTGAAAAAAGTCAACTGTAAGTCCAGGATTATATTCTGGGTTATATTCATTGGCCTAACACTGGTCTTTCCTTTCTTCCCCAGGATTATGTCTTTCAAAACATGCCAAGTCCAGAAGCTTAGCCATACTCTGAAGCTTCCTGGGATATTTGGCTGAATAATGGAGCATAGCCTGTAATTGTTTAGGGCCTGAACAGAGGGCTCAGAAAGCATGCTGGGATAGACAGGTGCCAGCTCAGTGGAGAGATTGTTTGGCTCACTTTTCAAACTCCACTTCATTTCACTCGTAGTTAAGAGAGAAGAGCTTTTCCTTGTTATTGGAAATAAAACAAATTTTAAAACAGTTCCAGTGTGCAATTCCTTACATAAGTCCCAGCAAGCCACAGCCTAGAAGACTTTGTGTGTTTGGTGCAATCATTTTTCTTCATGGTTTCCAGGACATGTGTATTAATATAATAAACTTTCAAAGCATGATTTATGTAGTTCATAGACCAACATTTCCCAAACTATATTCTGATATATTCCAGTCTTTCAAGATGCTCTGAGAAAACGAATTCCAATAAATTTGCAATAAATTTGGTAAAGTTGCATGTTTTAAAACTGATCTTGTTACTTTGCATATTATCCTTAATAAGGCACTGAGAAGCCCTGAAGTAAGGAAATCTGTTTATCTTTGTTAAACTCATCAGGTTCTCATCACATAAACATAGTACCTTCCCTTAGAGGAATACCTTTTGATATATTGTGGATTGCTACTTGGAAAATGCTTTCAAAGACTAAATGACATTAGGTGCCTCTGGAAATCATCCAATGCAACATGAAACTTACAATCGGGGCTTATTTGTATTGCATACATGAAACCATTTCTGTCATTACCTAGGTCAGAAAGGAAAAACAAATCTTTTATTTATTGAAAGGACCAGTACAATTGTACAGTAATGAGCATTGACATTTCTGTAATACTTTCTTCTCAAGGAATTTCCCAAGCAACATGCAATAATTTTTCAAAAGGGTGTTGCATTAGAAGTCCAAAGACCTGTCTTCTCCACCAGCTCTGCCACTAACTAGTTGTGTACCTTTATACCAGTTGATTAACTTCATGGGTATCAATTTGGTGATCCATAAAATAGGAACAACAATGCCTTCCTTATCCACTCCATAGGCTTCTTGTGAAGTTCAAACATGAAATATATTGGATAATTATTTCCTACTATTGTGAAAGGGCACAAAAGACAGTGAGGCAGTGCTACTAAGGTGAGATCTAGGACCAGTAGAGAACTGGCACTGTAGCAGTGTCTGTGATGATTTGCATAAAGCACTGTGTTGTCATTGCTCTAGAAGGACTAGAAATAAAAAACAAGGCAGCATCATTTAGGGCCCAAGTTTTGCAAATCTCTTTCACCCCATCCCCACCCACCCCATTTCAATAGATCAAATAAACCCATGAGTTAAGGTAGCTGGAGCATAGGTACTGGAAGCACTTGCATGTTGTCTCAGCTCTGACTTTCATCCTGCCCCACATCATCCCCCAACTTCTATCCCAGTAAACAGTGAACAGGTTCAGCAACTGTTGCAGACACTCTGCCTTCCTCTCACCATCCTGCTCAAGTTAATATTCTTCATTTGTTTCCTTATTGACTTCCTCTGTGATTTACACAGCACATCTAGGAAGCTACAAACCTAATAGGGACCTTCTATTTCCCCTTCCCACCCGAGTCCTTGTGATTCAAGTGAATACTTGTGAAGGAGGTCACAGGGAAAATTTCTGTCCCTCCGGGTGACTGGTAAATATAGATGTCTGGGCTAACTAGACCATGATACTGACTCAGGCTGTGAATTCCTTTGAGTTTCTTACTCAAAAGAATTGGATCTTAGTTGAAACATCCTTCTCTATGTCCTTGATTCTGTTTCCATTATGCGTCCATGGTAAACGATAGGTAAAGGACAAAGGCCTTTAATAGGATCTTGTTTCTAAAATAGTCCCCTTCCCTGCTGCCTTGTAATGATCAGCCTGTAATCTAATATTTGCTGCCACTTGTATCCTCAAGATGTTAAAAGCCCACTTCACTTTCACCCTTGCATGAGCACAGAGGCTGCTTTCTCTGTTTTATCAGTCATCGATTGATATGGTTTGGCTATGCCCCAACCCAAACCTCATCTTGAATTTTAGCTCCCATAATTCCCACATGTCACGGGAAGGACCCAGTGAAAGGTAATTGAATCATAGGGGTGGGTTTTTCCCATGCTATTCTCATGATAGTGAATAAGTCTCACGAGATCTGATGGTTTTATAAAGGACAGTTCCCCTTCACATGCTCTCTTGCCTGCTGCCAGGTAAAACGTAACTTTGCTCCTCCTTGCCTTCTGCCGTGATTGTGAGGCCTCTTCAGTCATGTGGAACTGTGAGTCAAGCCTCTTTCATTTATAAATTACCCAGTCTCAGGTATATCTTTATTAGCAGCGTGACAACAGACTAATACATCCACCATGTGTAGCAAAATACCCCAAATGTTAGCAGCTTACAACATCACACATTTCTCACTGCATAGTATCTGTGGGTCAGGAATCTGAGGGTGACTTAGTTTGGTTCTCCGACTCATAGTATCTCAAAAGTCTGCAAACAAGTTGATGGCTGGGGCCACAGGTACCTCCATGTTCTAGTGGGACAGTGCTTTCAAGCTTACTTAGGGGTTGTTGGTAGGATTCAGATCTTGGGGGCGGTTGGACCCAAGGCCTTAGTTCCTCACTGGCTATGGGCCAGAGCCAAAAGATGCTCTGTGTTCCTTGCCATGTAAGCCTCTCTGTAGAGCAGTTTATAACATGGAAACTGGCTTCATCAATGTGAGCAAGCAGAAGAGAGCAAGAGGAAGTCTACAAAGACACTGGATGTCAAAATCATTTATAACTGAATCTCAAAAGTAATATTCCCTCATTTTTGTTATTTTCTATTAGTTAGAAGCAAGTTACTAGATCCAGTCTACAAACTAGGGGAGTAGATTATACAACAGAAGGGAATTACACAAGAATGCAAATCCTAGAAGACAGAAATCATTGCAAGGGGTGGGGAATCTTAGAAGGCTACCTACCACACTGTCCTGTGTTAGACATGTGGAAAATTCTGGAATTTGGGCTCCTCTTCACTCCACCATTTTGATCATCTGGGCTCTACTTCCCTGGCAGGATTCTTTATCCCTACTTTTGATCAGTTGTGCTCTGAGCATGTCCTACTCCCTGCAATTTTCTTGCCATCTTTTAGTATGTCATCCCTGTGTGGCCTCTGATCATTCTTTGAAATAAGCCAGAATCCTGTTACTCTTGTTTAACAATCAAGAGTTATGGGATCTAAAATTTCTTCCATACCTTCTAGTCCCTTTTTCTTGATTAAAGAGAAAACATAAACCATCAGTCATCTCACTGAAGAGTTTTATGTCACTCATTCCAACTTCCCACACCAGAGGTACATAAGCCTTCTATTCCTTAATCATAACAGACTTGCTGTTCCACTAGGCAATGAAAAACAATCCCCAAAGGATAATAGAGCTATTCTGTGTGAGAAGAGCCTAGCTTTTTATTTAATGAAGCCAAATTAAAACTGTTTCCACAGGAGAGGGATTATCTCCAGCAGTCTGTAGAGTCAGTTTTCTATTCACCATGAATCACGCAAACAACAAATATTTATTAAGTCCCTATAGTAGGTCCAACACTATTCTAGGTGCTTGGAGTATCAAGAAGAGAAACAGAAGACATGTTGACTTACATCAAAGACATGAGTCTGTTGTTTCCCCAAAGCACAGCTTATTTGGATTGAGACCAGAAACAAAACATTAATTTCAAAAACATTCTGGAGACCTGTGGAACTGTGCCTTAAAGAATAGATAAGATTTCATAGGCAGAGGGAAGAAGGAGGGGAGAATACACAAATGTAAATGTGGAACTGAGAAAAGGTTGAGATGATATTTTCCTTTTCATTTTATTTGTCTTCATTAATGTCTTCTCATTTTAAAAAGTCTTCTCGATGGCAGGTGACATAAGCAGTTTGAATTGTCCTGTAATTCTTGCTGATAGGGAAAGGCCACTTCCAGCTCAAATGTTGGTCAGAGTTGCAGTCTGCCCATTTTTATGCTCCTTTGTCACCATTTCTTCTGTTCTGTAATTGCTTTGTTTCTACTTTGGATTCAATTGCTGACACTTGGTCCAGATTTGAAAGTTGCCCCACACTTCCTCTTCTGTTGCCCATCTTTCTGTATTCTGCCACAGCTTCTATTTTATAAACATTTATAAAGTGCCCACTCTAAGCCAGGCCTTATGCTAAGTGCTGTGAGTAAATAACAGAAATAAAAAAGACATGGACCTTACCCTCAAGGATTTCACAGTTCAGAAGCGTATGGGGACAAATAAGATGACATGAATAACGCTCATACAAGACAAAAGTGGCCAGTGCCATGGGGAATGCTAATGCACATCACTATGAGGAATATTCCTCATTTAGGTATATGGTATTTGGTTTTTACCTATGCATTTTGTAGGACTCAATTCTGCCTTGTTTTGAAATAAAAAGTGTGTATGTTTGCATCTGTCTGTGTGTGTGTGGTTTCCCTGCTTGGCTGTTGCATGGCCTCTATTCTGTCTTAACAGTGGCCAATTAATCTCTGGAATGCCTGGAATGTCACTTCATAATGAGCTGATGCTGTAGACTCTGGTCCATTCTCCAAAGGGCTTTGGTGGTGCTGGGGTAAGGGTGGGGGTGGGAGAGCAGCTAAGACAAAGCTTTCCTTTTTGGCCAGGAAGCATCCCTTTGATGCCACACCTGGGACTGGTGGGCAGCACAATCAGTGGAAAACAGTAATTAAACCAAGCCATTGGCATCAGTGTTCTGTCAGGCCTTCCAATGAAAAGGCGTTCCTTTCATTTTTGCAGGACTGAGAATTGAAGTCTCATCAAAGTAAGTGGTTTCTTAATCCGACAGAAAGTAGACTACTCTGTGCTGACATTTGGGTCATAATGAAAATGTGATAAGACAGTAGGCAGGAGGCAGAACCTGGCTGTGCTGGGCTGATAACAGCACTATGCAATTGATGGTATGTGGCTGTGGAGAATAAGACCTGTAAATATGGCACACACTTGACATAAGGGCAGTAGGAGAACTTTCAGAATATATCTCTGTTAGGAAAATGGGTCCACTTCTCTATCCAGTCTCCTCAAACTTGTAAGCATTACTGCACACTTGTGCCTGCTAAGGCCTTGGCAATCGCCGGGATGGAAAGGAATGGACACAGGGTTGCAAGGGTTATAAAGTTGCTTGTCATTCTATAAATGGAGAGAAGAACCTGTAGTATGGTAGGGGTAGAAAATGGCTGGCTAAGTAGTACTGAAGAAATCTACTATCTGCTGAGTCATGATAGAGACAACAGGCACATTTTATAAGAACCGGACTGACTTTCTGTCCTGTTTGCAAGCTATAACTCTGAGAGTGGTCCTCAATATGAAAAAAAATCACTTATTCCAGAACCCTCATTTTATGATTCATTGGATGAGGCCCTGTAATATGTGTTTTTGGAGAAAGGCTGTTTTCTACCCATTGAGAACTACTGCTCTAGGAAAAATCCAGACCTTGGTTCTAATTTAAAGGGTCCTGGTTGGGTGACTTGAAGTCACTTACCTCTGCCTCATTGTCCTGTCCTGATTCAGTTTAGTTCTAGTGAACAAGGGACTTTGTTATTTCTCTTTGACCAAAGCCCCCACTTCACACGGCTGTTTCAATAACTGCATCCTTCTTCAGTTTCCTTAACGCAAATTCTTGGAAAGGGAGTTTGTCCAGAACTCAAGCGTTTTCTAAAGGAGTGCTTCTCTAATTTCTGAGTACATCAGAATCAGGTGTACTCTGCCAGACCAAATACAGGACACCCCGTTAAATTTGAATTTCAGATAAACAACAAATAATTTTTCAAATTACATAACAAATAATAGTATAAGTATGCCACTTACAACATTTGGAACAATTTGTAATAAAATATGATTTGTTGTTCATCTGAACATAACGTTCAATTGGACATTTTGTATTTTTATTTCTTAACTCTGACAACTCAAATTTGGCACTTTATTAAAAATGCAGATTCTTGTGTTCCACTTCCAGAATTTTAATTTGCATGTCTGGGTAGGGATTTTTTAACAAGTACATTGAGACAGGTAGCTACAATATACACATTACAAAACCCATTTCTAACACTAGAGACCTGCTTGTGGCCCCTGTTCCATGGTACTTCTTGGGTCTGGAGTCCTTCCCTAGGATCATAGTTCTATACTTGGCTCTGTTCCAATTCCAGATAGCCCAAGTTCCCAGTACTTGTCTGTCTATGCAAGGAAGCAAATCAGTACAGGAAGGCGTTTCCCAAGGCCCATACCTCCAGAGAATAGAGGGAAATGGTGTAAATGATTTAAAATACTCTCAACTGATGATGATATAATAATAATGATGTTAATAACTATGATTTATATAGCACTTACTGTGTGCCAGGTACTGTTTGTTATAAGTGTTTTTACATATGTTAACCCCTTTAATCCTCACAACAACCCAATAAGGTAGATAATATTATTATTCCCACTTTAAGTGTCTTTTTTAATCAAAATTCCCATTTAGCTAGGCAGTTTTATCCATTTACAGTCACCTTCAATCAAATCCTTGGAGGGCAGGGTCCAGTAATGGTCCTAAATAAAATGTGAAATGGGCACTTTGTTTTCCTTATCCCTCACGCTCCCTATTGGCCAACTGCCTCCAGCCCTTAATCATTTTTCTATATTCTCTAATTTCCTCCTCATGTTCCACAACCTAACTCAGCTCTCTCATTTCCCCAAGTATCACTGAAAACTCCAAAGCCACTTACTAATGAGGCCCTTCTTGTTCTCAAAACAACTCCAACAATAGCTACCTTGCTGAGCAAAGGATTTGGCAAGTGTGTGTGTGTGTGTGCGCGCGCGCGCGCATGTGCACATGTGTGTGTTGGGATAAGGGTAATATGTAGTACTTAAGTAAAACTTTCTAGGCAAATGTAGGCAGTTCCAGGGAAAATGGATGGCCCATTATTACTGTTAGAATGAATTATATCTAACAGCTCTTGTAAATAGAACAAGCAGGAGGCTTGTTTCCCAGCTCAAAAAATGGAGGTAAAATTACCCCTAAGTTCAAGCCTAATGCTAATAAGCTGACTTATATATATGTCTTCTCTGCTCCCTGGAAACAGTCCCTTACTCAAGGAAAACCTACTTTAGCTGCAGATCTCAGAATAGAACACTTCCTGTCTATGTCCTAATTAATACCTCAGTTCAGCTGAGTATAATTGGCCTAGAATACAGAGCTATGTTCAGTGTCTCTTGGGCTGGTTGCACAATATGAGTTCAGCTGAAGCTACAGAAGAACTTGTCAGCAGCAGGCTGAAAGCCTAAGAAATAAACCTATTCCTGAAGGGCTGGGGAGAAGTAGAATGCTTTTGGAAGACATAAAACAATGCAAGAAATACATTGGCGAAGCTAAGCAGGGTTATTTTAGTCTCTTTCCATAAGGAGTGCTGGAAATAATTCATTCATTTATTCATCTACTTATCATTCATCCATTTATTCAACAAATATTTAACGTGGATCTACTATGTGTCAACCACTATTTAAGGATCAAGTGATGTTAGTATGAAAAAGAAAAGGGTCTAGCTTTTATGAAGCTTACATTCTAGCAAGGAAAGATCTGGTGTAGAACCCAGTGATTTAGAGTCAGTAACATGGATCAGGACCATGGCTTATTGGCCCACTGAAATCACCACAAGCAATGAGCCTACGGTCAATAGTGGCCTAAGTTCATTGTCTAAGGTCAAAACTAGGAAGCTGAGCTAAACATCCCCATTTGGATGTCCTTCTCCCTTTTTTCTTCTAAGTTAAAGCCTCCTTGTCTCTCAAGGTCTACCTTCTGTTTCGCTCACTCCCTAAAGCCTTCTTCATGAAAACAGCCCACAATAAAATCTCCTTCCCTTGCTTTCCAAGTC
This sequence comes from Mandrillus leucophaeus, assembly GCF_000951045.1. Classification (NCBI taxonomy): domain Eukaryota; kingdom Metazoa; phylum Chordata; class Mammalia; order Primates; family Cercopithecidae; genus Mandrillus; species Mandrillus leucophaeus. The sequence continues at coordinate 1,941,670 of NW_012102798.1, forward strand.
TGCAGTCTTGCACTTAATTATACAAGGTCTCATTTCCTAGTCTTTTTTTTTCAAATCTATGTCTAATATCTGTTCTTACCTTGCTGGTAGTGAGGGGGCTGTAGCTGATAAATTATAGACAAAGTAAATCTGATTCTTTCCCATAGGGATCCAGGATCCCACAGGATCGGGCTCTATCGAATTTCCTGCAGATACAAGTTCATCCTGACCCTAGAATATGTCAGTGCACATCTAAGGAGTCACAAAGACAATTCACTCTTACAAAGGATCCAGAAACTCCTTAAAGCCAATATTGTTTTGTTTTGTGTCTTAAGGGGGAGTGACAATCTGTGTTTTCCAGGGGGTTGGGGTATAGGTGTGGTGGTAATGCTTATCAGTCAGGGATCTTACTTGTGAAGAACCAAAACATAAACTGATAGTTTAAGGATAAAGTAAATTATTAAAAATAAATTATTTGAGGCTCTTTAGAAGCTCACAGAATCTCTGAGAAAGACAGAGTACCATAGTTGGAGGCAGTGCAGTCAAAAATAACATTCAAAATCACAATGTAGAAATGGAAATTCCACTGACAATACTGCTGGACATAAAGACCAGAGCTTAAAAGATGAAGAAGAGAAAGGCAGACCCTGTATTGAGGAAGCTTGCCTGGTGCTATCACTGAGGCTTTGGTGTTTCAAGGAACTGGTCTAGAACTCATAGCTAGGTCTTGGTGTTCTCTTGTTGAACATGTATAGTTTCTAAGACTATCAACCTCAGACGGAGGTACTCTGTGAGGGTGATAGATCAATGCAAAAACATGAACATTGCCCCAAACAACAAAAATGACCACCTACCCCCCAGCCAATATGAGTAATTGCTGCTTCTTTACAAACTGCAAGCTTAGCCTTGGGCTAGTCTTTCCCACTCCTAGGTGAGATTTATTGAGAAACCAAATCATAGAATTATCCCCACTTCCTGACAGCATCCAATCCAGAGCAAAGCCCCACTTCCTTAAACTCTTCCCCAAATCATCTAACACAAACCCCAATCTTGTAATAAGTCCCCTCTATCATTCTCCCTGAACTGTACATTTGCCCTTGTAGCAATGAGGGATAAACCCAACTTGTTCAACTACCCAGATGTGTTCCTGGCAGTCTCTGGCTACAGGGCATTGACAACTGCCAATACCACTTATTGTGAGCACCAAATGCTACCACTAGAACCTTTGTGACTGCTGCTTTTGCCAACTAAATGGGACTGACACTGCCATGACCAGAAAGCACGCCATATAGTTTCTATTTCTCTGCATCACTAACTTCTAATTCAAGTTCTGAGTAAGTGCATTTGGTTGAAGGGGAATGGATCACAAGCCTCAACTCTAGCAGCAGGGAGGCTTGAAAAGCAATTATCTGGTTTCTTTGAGGAGTCTGGGACTTTTAAGGTGAGGAATTCCCAAAACAGGGGAAGGGTGTTCAAAATAGCTGAGCAGTTCTAGATGGCATTGTAAGTTCTCCACCTAGATCCCCAGGGATCCCATTTACTGGTCTGATGTGCCCATCCTTCAGCTGAGGTGGGTGCTGTTGCTAAAGGCTCAAACTTATTATCTTCTTGGTAGGTTTATCCTTGGACAATTTGAGCCATATCACCTGAAGGTGCTCGAGAGTTATGTCTTTCTCCTAAGCCTGTCCATAGCTAATGACTAATTAGGTTAGCAGTACAAAATTCCCAACCCTTTATCTCAAAATAAGACAGGCTTTTCAAAGCATTTTATATATGGGATAAGACTAAGTTAACTGGGGGATAAGATTAAGACTAGATTTCATCTGAAATTACATGCTTGTTTAGCCCCGTCTCCTTTTTTATCCTGCTTCCCTCATTCCCTCACAGGATTCTCCTGAGAATATTCTCCTAATAAATCACTTACATCAGAATATCTCTTGGTAAAGATCTATACACTGAAAACTATAAAACTTTGATGAAAGAAATTAAGGAAGACACAAATAAGTGGAAAGATATCTCATTATGTGGATTAGAAAATTAATATTGTTAAAATATCCATACTGCCCCAAATGATGTACAGGTTCAATGCAATCCCTATCAAAATTCCAATGATATTTTTCATGAAAGTAGAAAAAAACAATCCTGAAATTCATATGGAACCGTAAAAGACCACAGCTGGAAGCATCACACTCTCTGACATCAAAATGTAGTACAAAACTATTGTAACTAAAACAACATGGTATTGGCATAAACACAGTCACAGAGACCAATGGAACAGAAGGGAGAGTCCAGAAATAAATTCATACATTTATGGTCAACTGCTTTTGATAAAGGTGCCAAGAGCACACAACTGGGAAAAGAGAATCTCTTCAATAAATGATGTTGGGAAAACTGGATATTCAAATACAGAATGATCAGACCCTTATCTCACATAATACACAAAAATCAACTCAAAATACATTAAGGACTTAAATGTAAGACTTGAAACTGTAAAACTACTAGGAGAAAACATGGCAGAAAACTCCATGACATTGGACTTGGCAATGATTTTGTTTGCATATGAACCCCAAAGCACAGGCAACAAAAGGAAAAATAAACAAATGGAATGACAGCAAACTGAAAAGTCCATGCACAGTCAAGGAACCAATCAATAGAGCAAAGAGACAACATTCAGTATAGAAGAAAATATTTGTGAACTATACATCTGATAACAGGTTAATATCTGAAATGTAGAAGGAACTCAAGCAACTCAATAGTAAGAAAACAAAAATCCAATTTAAAAAATGGGCAAAGGATCTGAATAGACATTTCCCAAAAGAAGACATAAAAATGGCTAACACGTATATAAAAATTACTCAAAATCACTAATCATTAGAGAAATGCAAATGAAGAACCACAAGGAGATATCACCTCACACTTCTTAGAGCAGCAGCTATTATTTTTTTAAAAAAGAAGTTTTAGAAAGGATGGGGTGAAAAACCTTTGCACACTGTTGTTGGGAATGTTAATTAGTATGGCCATTATAGAAAACAGTGTGGAGGTTCCTTTTAAAATTAAAAATAGAACTACCTTATGACTCAGCAGTCCCACTGTGGGGTGGGTATGCATCCACAGGAAATAAAATCATTATCTTGAAGAGTTATTGGCACTTCTACATTCATTGCAACATTATTCACAATAGCTATGATATGGAATATATATAAGTGTCCATTAATGAATAAATGGATAAAGAAAATATGTTGCATATACACAATGGGATACTATTCCATCTTTGAAAAGATGAAACTCCTGTCATTTGTGACAACATGGATGAACCTGGAAAACATTATGTAAGTGAAATAACCCAGGCACAGAAAGATAAATGCCACACAATCTCACTTATATGTAGGATCTTAAAAAGTTGAATCCCTAGAAGTAGAGAATAGAATGGTAGTTACCAGCAGCTAGGGGCAGTGGTAACCCTGCTCCTGGGGGCTGGGGAAGATATTGGTCAAAGAATACAAAATTCCAGTTAGATAGGAGGAATAAGTTCAAGAGATCTACAGAACAACATGGTGACTGTAGTTAATAGCAATAGTATTGTATTCTTGAAAGTTACTAGGAGAGTAGATTTTAAGTGTTTTCACTGCATACAAAAAAAAGCATGTTTGATAATACATATGTTAATTACCTTGATTTAGCCATTCCACAATGGATACATATTTTGAAACATGTTGTATATGATAAATATATATTTATTTGTCAATTAAACAAATTAATTTTTAAAACAGAATCTCTCCTGGAGAACCAATCCTAAGACAGTGGCCAAAAAGAATATCTAATGCCTTCTTGACTTCACATTTTTGGCTGACTAGTAACAATATATATCCTTTTATCATACTTAAACTTCACAACAATAAATGCCCCACATAACATAATGTAATTTTTCCTTATATAAGTGAAAACATGCAAAAGGGTGGCATCTCAAATTCTGACCAGTTACTATAGCTAGCTCTAAGTCCAGGATCTTTGGATGGCACGTATTCATCTTCTGGTTCCATCACAATTTCATCTTGATAGTCTGCACACTAGAGACAATGTTATAAAGTTAATCACTGTACATAAAATGGTAGAATGGGAGGGTGCTATGATTTGGATATTTGTCCCTCCAAATCTTATGTTGAAATTTGATACCCAGTGTTGGAGGTGGGGCCTAATGGGAGGTGTTTGGGTCATGGGAGCAGACCTCTCATGAATAGATTAATGCCCTCCTTTAGAGGTGAGTTCTTACTCTATTAGCTTCTGTGGAAGCTGGCTGTTAAAAAGAGCTTGGCATCTCTGCCCCACTCTTGCTTCATTTCTTGCTATGTGATCTCTGCACACTCTGGCTCTTCTTCACTTTCAACCATGAGTAGAAGTAGCCCGAGACTCTCACCAGATGCCCAATCTTGAACTTTTCCAGGGGTCAGAACTGTCAGCCAAATAAACCTTTTTTCCTTATAAATTACCCAGTCTCAGGTATTCCTTTATAGCAACACAAAACAGACTAAGATGGAGAAAGGGATAAGTCACAGCAAGGACAAAACTCAGGCAGATGTTATAAAGTCTTCTTTTTGTAACTTTTCCTCTACTACTCAGTCCATGTTTTCTTTGCCCTCAATCAGCACCTAAGCTGATCAAAGTTCTTACTTTAGGTATGACCTAAACCTTCATTCCTAATGTATCAGAGACCTCAGTGGTCCTGCCTGCATGTGGTTGTTCAAATTTTCCCTTTTAACATTTACTACTGAAATGACAGCAGAAAGAGGTGCCTGGAAGCATCCTCTGTGTCCAAAACATACCCTTCTCTACATTCACTCCACAGCAGCAACCTCATGTGAGGCCATCCAGCCCTGAAACTCCCACTTTGGCTGTTGTTCTAATGGCATAAGCAGTCCGAAATAGACAGGTAGCTGTCTCATCTTCTCAATAATAGAGATGTTGTCTATCCTAGAGGAGGCATACCTCCCTCAAGTACTGAAACCTAAACCGTGGAATCATACTTTTGTGAATTAGCTATTAGATGTAATATTGATAAAAGCCACTTTAACTTCCACCTCTTGGTTCCAAGAATACTGGTTATGACAGAAACAGCACTGTCTTTTGGCCGCTGATTCATATCATATGACATTTCCTGTAGAATAACACCCCAGTTTTCTGGTGTTGGCTCCTAGAGACTCTTTAACTGAATTTTTAATAGGTTGTTGAACTCTTCTGCCAGAGTATCTGTTCCTGGTTTATAAGGTCTGTGATACAATGACTATAAAATGGACATTCATTAAGTCTATGGGTGGCAGTGCTGGTAGAAACATTGCAGGCTGGAAAAGCAAATCCTTATCAGAAAAAGTACTGTTTACATTGAGGACAGATGGCTTCCCCCTCCACAATGGAGGGCATCCACAGTAATCAACCTGCTACCTGATGGCTAGTCTCTGCACAACGGGGCCCAACTAGGGGCTTAGCATGGGTTTCTGCTGATAGCAGTTTGGGCATTCTCTAGGGACAATAGTTGTCAACTCAGCCTTTATGAAGGAGTGTCCATGTGGTTGATTCTTTGCATAACTTCTGTCTCTGTCCCCGTGGACATGATTCATAAGCTCATTGAGTAAGCACTGTGGGGACTGGGAAAAGAGGCCGATGATGTCCAAGATTAGGACATTTCATTCACTTGATTATTGAGAGATTTCCCCAGAGTGACAGCCTTTTGTTGAGCTGTGACCTGACATATAACATTCTCATAAAATGGTATTATAGAAATGCTAGTTCTGTAAATCTGACATGATGTTGAGGGTCAGGTATCACAAAACCAAACAATAAAAAAGCAAGCTCCAAACCAAGGTAAAAATATGGTTCAGAGATCTGTACTCAACCTCACTGGAATGCCTAAACTAGGAAGAATTTGAGCAATGATTAAAGATTAGCATGTAATTGACAAGGTTATGCCCTAGAAGACACGAAAGTTTTGGGAGGTGGTTTGTTGACAAAGAGGTAGAGAGATCATTGAATTTCGAATCTGCAAATCTGAATGTGATTCTCAGTTCTGTCATTATGAGCTATGTGAACATGGGCAAAGTGCTTAATCTCTCTTGGTTTGACCCTTCTTGTCTATAAACTAAGGTTAATAGTTTCCTCACTCACCTCATGGCGTTTTAAGATCTAAAATGTAATAATGTATTTGGAAACATTTAATAAATTCTGAAGTGTCACACGAATTTAAAATAAATTCTTGCCATACAGAAAGAATTTCCATGAAATCTGTCTAACATGGAAGGGAAAGAAAAAGTATGAGGCCATATGCCATGAATTCCTTGGGCCATGGTCCAGGACAATGGACAGGGTCCATAATTTCTAACGTCTTTTTCCCTTAGCTTTAGACCAAGGGGCCAGTGGAGCTGGCAGAGGTGCCGTACTTTGGCAGAGTCCGTCTGAGAGAAGGCTTGCAGTCTATTTCTGTCTGTGCCCTTTGAGTTATTCTCAGTAACTGGAAAATTTAACATGTACTCACATGTTCTGGATTAATAACTCTCTTGATGGGTGACTCTGAAAACCATGGGAACAGATAATGAGGAAACCACAGAGAGTTTTTATTGGCACTAGAGCCAAATGGATTACTTAAAAAAAAAGATATTCTAAAACAACCACCTTTTTTTCTACCTCAAATATTAGAACATATCTTCAACAGTACAGAGTGAAAGACAGAGTGAGGAATAAATGATGAGTGTGGTTCCTTGAACTAATATAGATAATCAGTTCGAATAACTCACAAAGATAGCTCACATGGCTGTGTGTATATGTGTGTGTAAATAACCTATCTCATGCGTGTACTATCACCCTTCCTTCCCCAACAAAACCCACACTGCCATGCATTATGATGCAAATTTAATAAGTTGTTGGGGAAACAAAGGACTCCAGAGAGACTGGAAACTAATGACTTTGTAGAAGAAGAGAGGCCTGATACGAGCCTTTGCAGAATGTATAGACTATGGATGAGAGTAAAGAGCAAAATTACTTTTGGTTAAAACTGCTGGGTTTGCTATTATGCTGGTAGCTATAAGTCATCTTCCTAGTTGTGCAATGCTACATTATACACAGCTACAAACTATGAGCAGAAAGCACTTGTTTTGACACTTTATTGAGTATCTGTGACTTGTCTTTCTCAAGGTCTTAACTCTCCAGCAGCTTAGAGTGAGAGCAGCAAGTGATACTGTCACACGTCTCAGACAACAAAAAGCCGAAGCAATAGAGGCTTTTGAGTTAAAGCCCTCTGTGTTTTTACCTTCAGTATCTGCTTTCTGATCTTTTGCTCCTTCTTTCCAAAAGAAGTCACATAACTATTAAGAGGCAGAGGCAAGATCCACATCCAGGCTTCCCACCTTCAGATCCTGAATTTAGATGACCCAATCTCTGCTTGCTGAGATCGGTGACATTGTATAGGTTGGCAATCTCCTCAATTTTGCAAACCTCCACTCAGGCTTAGTAAAAAACCTACAGGTTATTTTACCACAAGAGGTCATCCACTATTACTCACCTACCACCAACCTCATTCTTTTCCATTCCCTATACCTGAACCTTGAGGTGTTTCCATCATATTTTTAGACCTCTCCTGAAATTATGTTGCAGAGAACCAGCACCAGTTACATCCAGCTACAAGCCATTGAAGTACAGGTCTGCAGGTTTTGTGTGCAGAAGATAGGGTTCTCAATTACATTCTCTCTGCTCCTGTGTCCTGCATCCTAGAGAATAATGAAACTCATGAAGCAAGGCATAGAGCTTAGGGGGATTGGCCATTAGTCTTCAGGGATGGAAGCTTTAATGTGGCTCTGCAGAGCAACGAGAGATGATGAGGATACTGTATGTTATTTTAACAGACACCAAGGGTTCTTTCTGACTGTCCTTTGCGTTAGACTAGCATGCAATTTCAATACATAAGGATTTGTTGAGCAAGCACCCTGTGCCCAGCAATGTAGTAAAATATTATGGGAGATTCAAAGTCCAATACATGGTTCCTACCCCTGGGAGCTTTCAATCTAGTTGAGAAGACATGACACACATTTAACAGATAAATACAAAACACTTTATAATTAAGTAAAATTGTACATGTAATCTAGTACTTTCCATCTCACGTGTGTACCGTCACACATGATGATATGAAAGATGCTGTGGAAAGTCAGGATGAAGAGGGACAAATAATAACACCTAGTGTTTACTGAGCACCAAATATATGTGACACATATTTCCTAAGTTCTTAAAACTATTAATTCTTTTAATCCAACAATTTTATTGAGCATGATACTATTTTTATGCCATGAGAAGATTGATGAGAAGATTGAGATACACAACACTCAGGAAATATGCCCAAAGTCACAAAGCTGGAAAATGGCAACATCTGGATTTCAACCCATGAAGTGTGGCTCTACAATCTGTTACCTGGTGCTCTATTATGCCTGCATTCTGGTGAATTAGTTGAAGTAGACTTTATAAATGGCATAGGACTGTCTTTCAGCTGTATAGTCTACATTATAACAAGGCTTGAAGGATGGTGTAGAAGAGATGGCAAATTTCATCAAATGCTTTTTCAGTATCTATTGAAATAATCATGTGGTTTTTTTCTTGGTTCTGTTATGTGATATATTACACTTATTGATTTGCACATGTTGAACTATCCTTGTGATATGGTTAAGTTCTGGGTCTCCACCCAAATCTCATGTTGAATTGTAATCCCCAGTGTTGTAGATGGGGCCTAGTGGGAGGTGACTGGACCATGGGAGTGGTTTCTAATGGTTTAGCACCATCCTCTTAGTGCTGTCTCATGACAGACTTCTCACGAGATCTGTTTGTTTAAAAGTTTGTAGCACCTTCCCCTTCACTCTCTCTCCTGCTCCACCATGTGAAGAGGCACCTGCTTCCCTTCACTTTCTGCCCTGGTTGTAAGTTTCCTGAGTCCTCCTCAGCCATGCTTCCTGTACAGCCGGTGGAACTGCGAGTTAATTAAACCTCTTTTCTTCATAAATTACCCAGTATTAAGTAGTTCTTTATAACAATGTGAGAACAGACTAATATACCTGGCATCCCTGAGAAGAATCTCACATGATCATGGTGAATGATGTTTTTAGTGTGTTGCTGAATTCTGTTAGTCAGTATTTTGGGGAGGATTTTTGCATCTATGTTAATCAGTGAAATTGGCCTGAGGTTTTCTTTTCTTGTTTTATCCTTCTCTGGTTTTGCTACCAGGATAATTCTGGCTTTGTAGAATGATTTTTGGAAATATTTCCTCCTTTTCAACTTCTTTGAAGAATTTGAATAAAATTGGTACTTTTTTTCGTAAAATGTTTGGTAGAATTCAGCAGGGAAGCCATCAGGTGCTGGGCTTTTCTTTGCTCAGATAATTTTTATTACAGCTTTGATCTCATTGCTTGTTACTCATCTGTTCAAGTTTTTATTTTCTTCATGGTTCAATCTTGGGAGGATGTAGTGCCCAGGAATTTATGCACTTCCTCTACATTTTCCAATTTGTTGGCATATAGTTGTTCGTAACAGTCTCTAATGATTTTTTTTTGTTTTTAAATTTCTGTGGTCTCAGTTGTTATGTCTCCTCTTTGTTTCTGGTATTATTTATTTGGTTTTCTCTTTTTTTCTTAGCCTAGCTAAAAGTTTGTTGATTTTATTTATCTTTTCAAAAAAGCAACTTTTTGTTTCATTGATATTTTGTATATTTTAGTCTCAATTTCTTTTATTTCAGTTATGATCTTTATTATTTCTTTTCTTCTAATAATTTTGGGTTTGTTTTATTTTTGCTTTTCTAGTTCCTTGAGGCACATTGTTGGGTTGTTTAAGTCTTTTTTTCCTACTTTTTTGATGTAGACATTTATAAACTTCCATCTTAGTATTTCTTATGTTGTATCTCATTGACTTTGGTATATTATATTTGCATTTTCATTTGTTTGCAGAAATTTTACTATTTCATTCTTAATTTCTTCATTGACCCACTGGTCACTCAGGAGCATTTTGTTTAATTTTCATGTATTGGTGATGTTTTGACGTTCCTCTGGTTATTAATCTATATTTTTATTCCATTCTTGTCAGAAAACCTACTTAATATGATTTCCATTTATTTTTGAATTTTTTCACACTTATTCTGTGGCCTAAGCTATAGTTTATTCTGAAGGATATTCCATGTTACAATGAAAAAAAAGTATATTCTGCAGCAGGTGGGTGATACATTCTGTAAATATCAGTTAGGCCTAACAGGTCTAGTGTGTAGTTTAACTCCATGGCTCTTTGTTAATTTTTCATCTGAATGACATATATATTACTGAGAGTGGGCTGTTCAAGCCCTCTACTATTATTATTGTCAGTCAATCTCTCCCTGTAGAACTATTCATGTTTGCTTTATGTACTTGAGAGCTCTGGTCTTGGGTGCGTAGACATTTATAATTGTTATGTCTTCTTGCTTATTTGACCTCTTTGTCATTATTTAGTGACTTTTTTCCTCTTCTTATAGCCTTTCATTTGTAGTCTATTTTATCTGATACAAGTACCACTACTCTCACTCTTTTTTGGTTTCCAGTTGCATGAACTATCTTTTTCCACCCCTTCACTTTCAGTCTTTGTCTGTCTTTATAGGTGAAATGGCTTTCTTGTCAGCAATATAGAATTTTGTCTTTTTATTTTTTATTTTTTATTTTTTTTGATAGACTCTTGCTCTGTCGCCCAGGCTGGAGTGCAGTGGCGTGATCTTGGCTCACTGCAAGCTCCCACTACCGGGTTCACGCCACTCTCCTGCCTCAGCCTCCTGAGTAGCTGGGACTACAGGTGCCTGCCACCACACCCGGCTACTTTTTTGTATTTTTTAGTAAATTCGGGGTTTCACCATGTTAGCCAGGATGGTCTCCATCTCCTGACCTCATGATCTGCCCTCCTTGACCTCCCAAAGTGCTGGGATTACAGGCATGAGCCACCACACCCAGCCTAGAATTTGGTCTTATTTCTTTATCCATTCAACTACTCTCTATTTTTAAATTAGAGAATTTATTCCATTTGCATTCAGTGTTATTATTGATTGGAAACTACTACTGCCAGTTTGTTGCATGTTTTCTGGTTGTCTTGTAACTCCTCTCTTCCTGTTTTCCCTGTTTTCCGTTTCCCAAAACATACAGAGAAATGATTTTCTCTGGTACTATATTTTAATTTGTTGTTTTTTATTTTTAGATAATCTATTATAGGTTTTTGCATTGTGGTTACCATAAGACTTACATAAAATATCTTATAGATACAACAAATTATTTTTAAGAGACAGCAACTTATATTAAATCACAAGGAAAATAATAGAAACAGAAAAAAAAATTAAAACCTCTACACTTTAATTCCATGGCCCCTACAATTTGACTTTTTGTTGTTTCAGTTTAAATATCTTTATATTGCCTATCTGTTAACAAATTTCTGTCGCTATTACTGTTTTTAATAGATTTGTCTTTTGAATTTCCTACTAGAGTTCTGTGTAAATTACATGCCACAATTATAGCAATAGAATATTCTGAATTTTTCTGTGTACTTACTTTTACCAGTGGGCTTTTTAACCTTTAAATATTTTATTTTGCACGTTAGTGTTTTTTTTTTTAAATTTGAGATTGAGGAATTCTCTTTGCATTTCTTTTTTTTCTTTTTAGAGATATAGTCTCCCTCTGTTGCCCAGGCTGCAGTGTAGTGGAGCAATCACAGCTTACTGCAGCCTCAACCTGCTGGGCTTAAGTGATCCTCCTGCCTCAGCCTCCTGAAAACCTGGGACCACAGGTGTGCATCATCATGCCCTGGTTATTTTTGTAAAATATTTTGTAGAGACAGGGTCCCACTATGTTGTCCAGTCTGGTATTACACTTCTGGGCTCAAGCAATTCTCCCACCATGACCTCCTAAAGTGCTAGGGCTACAGGCATGAGCCACCGTACTTGGCTCTCTTTAGCACTTTTTATAAGACAGGTAGTGAGTTCTCTCAACTTTTGCTTGTCTGGGAAAGATCTTTTCATTCCTTCGTGTTGGGAGGTTAATTTTGCTGGGTACAGTATTCTTGAATGGCAGTTTTGTTTTGCTTTTATTTTTGTTTTTCTTCTCAAGAACCTTGAAAATGCTCTTGACTCCCTTCTGGTCTGTATGGTTTCCATTGAGAAGTCTGTTGCCAGAAGAATTGGCACTCCTTCGTATGTTATTTGCTTTTTTCCTTGCTTCTGTTAGGATCTTCTTCTTGTCCCAGACCTTTGAGTGATTGATTATTATATGCCTTGGGGTGGTCTTATTAGGGTTGAATCTATTTGGCATTCTCTTCCTGTACCTGGATATTTATCTCTTTCTCAAGTTTTGGAAAACTTTCTGTTATTATTTCTTCATTAAGTTTTCTACCCTTGCTCTCGCTCAACTCCCTCTTGAAGGCCAATAATTATTAGATTGGGTCTTTTGAGATAGTTATCTATATCTTGTAGGAGATCTTTGTTCTTTGTCATTCTTTTTTTTCTTTCCTCCAAGTGTATATTTTCAAATGGCCTGGCATGGTGCTTACTGATTATTTCCTCTTCTTGACCCATCCTGATGTTAACAGACTCTAATACATTTTTCAGTTCAACAGATGTATTTCTTATTTCTGTTTGTTTGCTTGTTTTCATTATTTGAACCTCCTCGTTAAATTTCTCTCCTACATTCCTGAATTGCTTTTCTGCATTATCTTAGAGATCACTGAGTTCCCTTAAAACTGCTACTTTTATTTATTGGTCAGAGAGCTCACATATCACCATCTCACTGGGGTAAGTCAATGGCTTCTTGCTTTGTTTAACCTTGCCACATTCTGCTTCCCTATTTGCTGGCGTGCCTTGTGGATGTAGTCTATGCCTTTCCATTGAATGATTAGTTATTCGTTTTAGTCTTCTCTGTCTGGCTTGTTATGTTCTTTATTAGATATATTTGCTTAAAGATTCCTGGTAATTGACTTGTTGAATTTCTTTTTTTTCCTGCTAGATTGCTGCCTCCTTTTGTCACTAGATTATGCCTTAAGCCAAGCTTTATCTTGGCTGAAGTAAATGATCAGAGGGCTGCTTGTCCTAAATGCAGGAGGTCCCAAAGGGAATATCCTTTCAGCATGGGAAGACTGGCTAGGGCTTCACAGCCAGGAAACCTGTGGAACATACCTCATAGAGCTTCTTTCATTTGATATCTCCTTAAGGCTGAGTTACAGAGCAGTTTCCACGGCTGGGGATTATAGCCTTACCTCCTCACTTTGTCTTCAGCTATCTTCAGGGATATTTCTCCATTCAGGCACTTGTGATGCTTTCCATGGGTTGAAGCCAGGGCAGAATTCCTGCTAGGGAACCCAAGATGGTGGGAAAGTTGGTTGTCCACCTCACTCTCAATTTTTCTAGTGTAGAAATCATGAGTTGGGAGGAAATTTTCCATGCACTTGGTGCTGAGCAGATTGAGGGGAAGAGTATTGCAGATACAGAATGCTCTTATCATCTCTCAGAGTTTCCTCACTTCTCTGTGGCCCCTGAAATGGTCTTATTCTCATATTTAAGTTTTGGTGTATTTCTGGTGATAACCTTCGTGTTGTATATTTGTTTTTGGTTTTCTGTTGGTGGGGGTGGACATTGAAACCAGCTTGTTTCTACACTTCCAATTTGGAATTGGAAGGTCTCTGCTGAGCATCTTTATGCATGTTATTTTCCATAAAATTCACTAAAAGTCTATGAAATAGGTATCACTCACTTCACTTCTTTTTTTTTTTTTTTTTTTTTTGACAATGTCTCACTCTGTCACCTGGGCTGGAGTGCAGTGGCATGATCATGGCTCTCATTGCAGCCTTGACCTCCCAGACTCAGGTGATTCTCTTGCCTCAGCCCCCTGAGCACACACAGGTGTGTGCCACCATACCTGGCTAATTTTTTTTGTTTGTATTTTGTGTAGAAATTAGGTTTCACCGTGTTTTCTGAGCTGGTCTTCAACTCCTGAGCTCAAGTGATTCACCTGCCTTGGCTTCCCAAAGTGCTGGGTTTACAGGCATGAGCCACCATACCCAGCTGGTATCACTTACTTTCATTTTCCAGAAAAAGAAATATAAGTCAAGAGAGATGAAGAAATTAGGCCAAACACACAACGCATGACTACAAAGTCAGGACTTGAACTCAACTTTGTCTGACCCCCCAGGTCATTTGCCTCCTATTACATCACAGTCTCAATATGATTGCAACTATGCAAACAATCCACTGCATAGTAAAAACAAGCTTTGGGTAGGCCACATAGCAAAATAGTAGTAGCACTTGTGTTAGGGAGGATGTGCTAGATTTTCATTTTTGACTTTTAGCTATTGCCTATGTATATAATTAAAATCTTACATTGTTTACAAAATAATAAAGAACAGTAGAGGAGAGAGAGAGAGAAAGAGTGAAAGAGAGAGAGAAGTAAATAAAAAAACCAGATGATAGAAAGAGAACTCTTTCCATTTATAAGGAAAGTTTCCAAGGACTAAGATCATGCCTCTTTAAACTGCTACGTTAACCTTGATTCTTAGAGTATTAACCTTACCTGAAATGGCAAAATATTTTTTCTTTATACTATATTTTTTCCAGAAAAGCATTTGGCGAGTGGTTAAAAAGACCTGAATTTACTTGTCTGAGACAATTTGCCTACTGCCTTTAGCTTAAACTAGAGTCTCAGGACTGGAGAGTAATATGTATAATAGCTAGTAACAGGGGGTATCTGGGAGTTAGGGAAGCTATCTTGTTTTTTGGCTATCCTGTGAGACAACAAATTTAACAGTGCCCTCTGGCCAGAATCCCTCAGAAGGGATATTGGGAGATAGCTTATCCTAAACAAACACACTCTAAAATCTAGTCCCAAGATTCATATGTGTTATTTCTGCATAGCAAAAATGTAGTCTGGTTGAAGTGATTGACGAGTTGGTAATTTTCAGTATAAAAGGCTTTTGTTTCCTAAAGAAGGTTTGAAGGCAAAGTAAGTATTGGATAATATCATCAGCAGCAGCAGCAGCATTGACATTATCTGAGTACATAATATTTGTTACACCCTGTTATAACTGATTTACATGTCATTTAAGACTCACAACAACTCTTGTAAGATAGGTAATACTATTATTACCATCCTCATACTAGAGGAGAAGGAAGTAGAAACACAAAGGGACTTTCCCAAGAGCATACAATTGCTTAGTAGAGAAATCTCTTCTCCTACCTTTAACACTGATAGATACTTTTGCCTAATTACATCTGAATTAAACCTGGAAGGAGGACAATGACATAGGATGATTTCCTCTACCCATCACCAATTCACTTCTGGTAGGGCTGATTTTGTCTGTAAAGTGATGGGAGCCAAGAGGCTGAGGCAGGAGAATGGCGTGAACCCGGGAGGCAGAGCTTGCAGTGAGCTGAAATCGTGCCACTGCACTCCAGCCTGGGCAACAGAGCAAGACTGTGTCTCAAAAAAAAAAAAAAAAAAGTAGGCAGTTGGGTATTATCTGGCCTTTCTCATCTAAAATGCCTGCACACTTTCTGCCTGGCTCTCAAAGATGTTTTTCTACAGAAGGCTCTCTTGGTATATCATGGTCTGTTTCATTTTTTTGAAAGGATACATCGTCAATCATAATTCCTGCTCTTAAGGTGCCTACCATCTAGACAAATGGTAATGATGTGTATGGATAGCATAATTGTTTTCACTGTGAAAATTGTGGGGAAAATGCACAGAGATGCAATCCTAAGTTCCTTGAAGCAAAGAAGGAGCATTTTCATAAATTGACGTTTGGGGAGAGTGAGTGTGAGGAGGGTTAACCTGTTTGAAGTTCAGGATATCACCAATTTGAAAAGATCATGCCCGAAGAGATTTTGCACTCAGGTTTTACTACCTGAAGGAAGTGAATCATAGAAACCATTTGGAAAAAAAAATGAAAGGATACAGAAAACATGGCAAGTAAAGGTGTGAAAGAAATCTTGATATTGGGGAGTAAGTTTTAATCTTTCTTTCCTCCACCAAGAAGACTTGGAAGAGGAAATGAAAAGCTTGAGTATGGATGTATTCAGGGGAGAATACATATAGCTAAGAAGAACAAGAACTTGCTTTATGAAATGGAGAAGGCAGAAATAAAATGAGAAACAGTTAAGAAAATTCTCATACTCAGGCTGAGTGGTAAATGTGGATATTGAATGTTTTAGAGTGGGAAGAAACTAATGAGGCACTCTGGACTGAATTAATCAGTTGTATTACATCCTCTGAATACCTCCACTTGCAGATAAAGGCTAGCTTCTTACATTGATAATAACTAGAATTTATCACATACTTTTCATGTGCCAGAATCTGGCTACATGTAGTATCTCATGCAATGTTCAAAACAACCCCACAAAGCACAATCCCCAACAGATGGGAAATTTGAGGCTTGTGAAGATTAAGTGACAGGTCCAAGTTCACACAGATTGTAAGCAGTTGAGCTCAGGGCTGTTTGACTCCAAAGTACACATTCTCTTCCAGACTCTCAATCTTTGGCAATACACCAGTATTTTCATCCTTTACAATATGAGACAGACCCTGAGAAAATAGTATCATTGGCAGACAACTGGCAGCTCTCTGATGAGTCTTCTTGTAAAGGATGTTGGCAATTATTTATGAGTCCATCTACTTCTATTATTGAAATCTGCACATAATCTGAAGTAACAGTGTCACCCTGCTCTCCTCACAATTGAATTTCTTACCAGGATGCTCCACAAGAAATAATGCTGACTTTTTAATGCATGATTTCTCTCCTAGGAAAAACATCTGAGTATAAGTCAGTCAACATGTAGAAAACAGGATAAAGGAAGAGAAATGAAGGAGGCTTTCTAGCCATTAAGAGTCCACTAGGCCATTAAGACATCATCAATGGCTCCCTATTAGCTACAGAAAAAAAAAAAAAAAAAAAAAAAAAAACATAGATCCAGAAAACACTGAGTACCACCCAGTAACAGGTAATATTAATAACATGGGGTGAGACAAAAGATATTTCTTCTAAGAGACTAGACCACAAGGCTTTTCTTAAAGTTATTTTTTTATAGCAACCTCTAGTGGATCTAGAATCCCTAGGGTTTCATCATTCAAATCTTTTATAACAGGTATAAATTATCCCAGACTGTGAAGACTATAATAAATACCTAACTCTTCAGTGCCCAGATACTGAGGAACATTGAGGAGCATCAAGACCATCCAGGAAAACATGACTTCACCAAACAAACTAAATAAGGTCCCAGAGATCAATCCTGCAGAGACAGAGATATGTGACCTTTTGGGAAGTAAATTCAAAAGAGCTGTGTTGAGGAAACTCAAAGAAATTCCAGGAAACACAGAGAAGGAATTCAGAATCCTACCAGATATGTTTATCAAAAATTTGAAACAATTAAAAAGAAGCAAACAGAGATTCTGAAGTTGAAAAATGTGATTGACTTGCTGAAGAACGCATCAAAGTCTCTTAATAGCTGAATTGATCAAGAATTAGTGAGCTTGAAGACAGGCTATTTGAAAATACAGTCAAAGGAGACAAGAGAAAAAAGAATAAAAAAGATTGAAGCACACCTACAAGATCTAGAAAGCCTCAAAAAGACAAATGGAAGAGTTACTGGCCTTATTGAGGAGGTAGATAAAGAGATAGGGGTAGAAAGTTTATTCAAAGGGATAGTAACAGAGAACTTCCTAAACCTAGAGAAAGATATCAATATCCAAGTACAAGAAGGTTATAGAACACCAAGCATGTTTAACCCAAAGAAGACTAACTCAAGGCATTTAATAATAAATTCCAAAGATCACGGATAAAGAAAGGATTCTAAAAGCAGCAAGAGAAAATAAAAAAATAACATGCAATGGAGGTCCAATACATCTGGCAGCATACTTTTCAATGAAAACATTACAGGCCAGGAGAGAGTGGCATGACATATTTAAAGGGCTGAGGAAAACACTTTTACCCTAGAATAGAATGCCTGGTGAAAATATCCTTCAAACATAAAGGAGAAATAAAAACTTTTCCAGACAAATTAAAGCTGAAGAATTCCATCAATACCACATCCATCCTTTAAGAAATGCTAAAGAGAATACTTTAATCAGAAAGAAAATGACATTAATGAGCGATAAATAATCACCTGAAAGTATAAAATGTACTAGTAATAGTAAGTACACTGAAAAATGCAGAATACTATAACACTGTAACTGTGGTGTGTAAACTGCTCTTATTCTAAGTGGAAAGACTAAAAAATGAGCCAATCAAAAATAATAACTACAACAACTTTTCAAGACATAGGCAGTACAGGAAGATATAAATAGAAACAACAAAAAGTTAAAAAGCAGGGGATGAAGTTAATGTAAATAATTTGTATTAGTTTTCTCTTTCCTTGTTAGTTTATGCCATCAGGGCGAAGTTGTCATCAGTTTAAAATGATAGGTTATAAGATGTTATTTGCAAGCCTTATGGAAAACTCAATCCAAAAAACATGCAAAGGATATAGAAAAAATTAAAAGTCAGAAATCAAAATGTACCATCAGAGAAAATCATCTATACTAAAAGGAGGACAGGAAGGAAGGAAGTAAGAAAGAGAGCACCACAAAACAAACAGAAAACAACAAAATAGCAAGGACAAGTCCTTATTTATCAATCATAGAATTGCATATAAATAGACTAAACTCTCCAATCGAAAGAACTGCAGTGGTTGAATGGATTAGAAAACAAGAACCAAAGATATGTTGCCTAAAAGAAACACACTTCACCTATAAAGACACACATACAGTGTAAATAAAGGGATAGAAAAAGATACTCCAGGCATATGGAAACCAAAAGCAAGCAGGAGTAGCTATCCTTAGATCAGACAAAATAGATTTCAAGACAAAAACTATCAGAAGAGACAGAGAAGGTCATTATATAATGACAAAAGTGTCAATTCAGCAAAAAGATATAACAATTATAAATATATATGCACCCTATGCTGGAGTACCCAGCTATATAAAGAAATGCTATTAGAGATAAAAAGAGAGATAGACTCCAATGAAATGATACCTAGAGACTTCAAAACCTCACTTGTAGCATTAGGAAGATCTTTCAGACAGAAAATCAACAAAGGAACATTGTATTTAATCTGTACTAAGACCAAATGGACCTAATAGATATTTACAGAACATTTCATCCAATGGCTACAGAATTCAATTTTTTTTTTTTTCTCAGCACATGGATTATTCTTAAGGATAGACAATATGTCTGGCCACAGAACAAGTCTTCAAAACTACAAAAATATGAAATTATTATTATTGAGATGGAGTCTCACTCTGTCATTCCAGGCTGGAGTGCAGTGGCATGATCTCAGCTCACTGCAACCTCTGCCTCCTGAACTCAAGCGATTCTCCTGCCTAGCCTCCTAAGTAGCTGGGATTAAAGGTGCCCACCACCATGCCTGGCTAATTTTTGTATTTTCTGTAGAGACAGGGTTTCATCATGTTGATCAGGCTGGTATCAAACTCCTAACCTCGAGTAATCCACCCACCTCAGCCTCCCAAAGTGCTGGGATTAGAGGCATGAGCCACTGCACTTGGCCAAAAAGATGAAATTATATCAAGTATCTTCTCTGATGACAATTGTATAAAACTAGAAATCAGTAACAGGAGGAATTTTAGAAATTATACAAACACATGGAAATTAAAGAATATGCTACTGAATTACAAGTGGGTCAATGAAGAAATTAAGAATAAAATTGAAAATTTCTTGAAACAAATGATAATGGAAATACAACATAGCAAACCTATGGGATATACTGAAAGTAGTACTATGAGCAAAGTTTATAGATATAAGCGCCTACATCAAAAAAGTAGAAAAACTTCAAAGAAACACCTAATGGTGCATCTTAAGGAACTAGAAAAACAAGAGCAAACCAACCCAAACGTTAGTAGAAGAAAATAAATAATAAAGATCATAGCAGAAACAAATGAAGTTGAAACAAATAAACTAAAACAGTAAATTGGTGAAAGGAAAAGTTAGATTTTTAAAAAGATAAACAAAATCAACAAACCTTTATCCCGATTAACTAAGAAAAATGAGAGAAAACCGTAAGAAATAAAATGAGAGATGAAAAAGAAAACATTACAACAAATGCTACAGAAATTCAAATTATCATTAATAACTACTGTGAGCAACTATATGCCAATAAAATGGAAAATCTAGAAGAAATGGAAAAATGTGTAGACACATACAACCTACCAAGATTGAATCATGAAGAAATCCAAAGCCTGAACTTACCAATAACAACTAACAAGATTGAAGCCATAATAAACAGTGGCCCAGCGAAGAAAAGCCTGGTACTCAATGGTTTCACTGCTGAAATTTATTAAACATTTAAGAACTTTTAGCAATCCTACTCAAACTACTTCAGAAAAGAGAAGAGAAGGAAATACTTCCAGACTCATTTTATGAGGTCAGTATTACCCTGATATCAAAAGGAGACAAAGACACAACAAAAAAAGAAAACTATAGGTTAATATCCCTGATGAAAATTGATCCAAAATACTTATCAAAATACTAACAAATGGCATTCAACAATAAATTTAAAAGATTGTTCATTAAGACAAAGTGAGATTCTTTCCAGGGATACAAGGATGGTTCAACATAGGCAAATCAATAAATGTGATATATCATAGAAACAGATTGAAGGACAAAACAATATGATCATTTCAATTGATGTTTAAAAAGCATTTGATAAAATTTTAACATCCCTTCATGGTAATAAACCTCAAAAGACTGGATATGAAAGGAATATACTTCAATATAATAAAAGCCATATATGAGAGACCCACAAATACTATACTGAATGGGAAAAAAAACTGAAATCCTTTCCTCTAAGATCTGGAACATGACAAGGTTGCTCACTTTCACTACTGTTACTCAATGTAGTACTGGAAGTCCTAGCTACAGCAATCAGACAAGAGAAAGAAATAATGAGGCTGCTCTTCCTATGGAGTAGCCATTCTTTTATTCCTTTACTTTCCTAATAAACTTGCTTTCACTTTACAATATGGATTCAGCGACAATTCTTTCTTGCATAAGATGCAAGAACCCTCTCTTGCAGTCTGAATCAGGAGTTCTTTTCAGTAACACCTTCCTGGCAAACCACAAAGGAATAATACTGAGACTCCAACCCAAAGGAAGTAGGCTGCAACATCAATTGACCAACTTTGGGTAAGTGGTGGGGTGCATTTTACCTAGGTAAAGTATGAGATTGGGTTAGAGGCTCAACTTAGGGGAGTTAGAGTCTCTCCTAAGACAGAGAGAGTTAAGGGCCCCTATTAATAAAAGTTGAGGATGCTTGAACAATCTTGGATTCGAGGCTCACCTTATGAAGGTTAGAGTCCTTCCTAAGATTTAAGGGGTTAGAAGCCCCCTCAGTAAATCCCTCTTGGCTAAGAAGGGATTTGGCATTATGGGATGTTAACTGCTATTCTCTTTGGATTAATCTGCCTTGCATTCTTTGCTGATGGCTATGAGTGACAGGATTAAGCATGTACAGGATCACAGGACATGGGGAGCTTTTTCCTTTCTAAAGAGGGAAACTTGAGAGCTGGTGGGACTGCTGGACAATATCCCTTCTGACTGACAGGTGGCCACCTGAACTTTTGACTCAGTGTCATTGCAATGAGTGGGTCGTCTTTCTCTGGTCTCCCTGAATGCTTGGCCTTCACCACCCTGCCACAGGCAGTGCTTTATTTCCCTTTCTCTCCTTTCCCTTTCTTACCTTTTCTGTTATTCAGGATGACCATCTTGCCCAGAGACCACATGTTGAAACTCTTTTAATACACTTTGAATGGATTAAAGATGACAGGGCACAATCAGGGGCAGGACTGAGCCTTGCTAGTTCGATATTAGGTGCTAAGCAGAGTGGCCAATGTGTCTTGAGATGTAGCGAATCTGGTGTACTTTGTGGTGTAAATTTGCCTTTCTGTGTCATTTCGTCATAAAGAGGAGTACTTTAGGATAGAGCATGGGCTTAGGACCCCATAAGCCCACTGTTCAAGACAGCCCAGCAAGCTGGTCAGTAACCATCTTTGCTACAGGTCTCTGAAACAAACAAACAAACAAACAAAACTGGATGAAGCTTCTGTCTCATCTTGTTCTGTGTTCTTGGGAGCTTAACCTTGTAACCACATGGCAGTACTTCTTTTTGATTTCCACCATTGAGGGAACAGGAATTTTGGAGTTCACATCATAGCCTTAAAAATTATCTCAAGCAGTTAAAAGTCTTTACAAGCTCAAAATTGGCTACTCCAGACTCCTTCTTGGAAGAGTAGTGGAAACTGCCCAGTGCTGTAGCTTAGTAGCTAAGGTTTGTCTTTTCACACTGGCTGTCTGGGTTAACGTTCAATTCCTAGCTTAGGGAATGATTCCTTTCTGGTTTGATATCTGCATGACCTTTACAATTTGTTGATTCTCTTCCCTTCCATGAACCATCTTTAATTTTCCTTCCTCTGAGCACCTGGGAGGTTACTTTTGGTAAAGTTCAAAAACTAGAAATATTGGCTGTTTGGCCTGGCTAAAGCTGGGTAATAGGAGATTTAAAAGGAATTTTTTAGAGTGCTATGGTTAAAAGTCAGCTTAATTAAAAGCGAATATTCAAGCTCTAACAACCTGGGACTCCTCAGGAAATATATAAGAGGCACCATAGACCCCTTTTGGGAAAAACCTCTGTTTTCCTCATGGAACCCCAGGAATTAAAAGTGGACAGTTCCCTCTCAAAATCTAAGGCTTTGTTATGTTTTGCATTGCATTATCTGACATTTGTTGCTTCTGGGGATATCAGAAATTACTTTACATTATGAGAGAGCTTTGGTGTATAATAATTAGGTAGGAAATATAGTTTTGGGGATAACTGATTACAGTCATGGGAAGATAGTCAGCTCTTTGCATGTTTGAATTAGAGAAGCATGCTCTTGGCAACCTAGAAGATACGGAAATGTCCCCAGGCCCCACTGAGAGATGAGACTTCCATGAGAGATGGGCTGCTTGACTCTTTTTTACAATCTAAGATCTGGTATAAAAATTCGACCTTTAATTTTTGGGGATTTGTTTTGCCTTCTAGTTGTGCCTGCTTATTAAGTCAGAAACTGCATGCTTTAAAGAGAAACTTAAAAACTGGCAAATGGAAAATCTTAGAATTACAAGATCTTCTGTCTGTATTTATATGTGTTGTGTGTGATGTTTACATATAAAAGAGTTCTGATTAATTGGCTTAAAAATAATAAGCACTTAAACCAAATATTTTGTCGAAAGAATAAAAGCTATAATGACTTTAGTAAGCTTTGGGAAAGAAGAACAGTTTTACATGCAAGGTGTGTAAGGAAAGTGAAATGTGGTTTTGGTAAAAAGTTATAAGAAGGCATGGGAATGTGGATTGTTTTTTGGTCTAGTTTAGAGAATCGAACAGTTGTTTCCAGTTAGATAGGAAAAAGATAAATGTTTGAACAAGTTGTGGATGGTTTGTGAAAAATTAATCTTATGAAAGAAATTCTATGTGTGAACATATTGGCTAAAATTAAAGGGGTACTACTCAGTTTATTTGTAAATTGAGCATTGGAGTAAAAGCACAACAGGGTTTCCTGAGAGCAATGATCTGCTCTTTGACAAAGATTGTAAACTGTTATAAAAGATTTATAAGAATCTTACCTTATGGTCAAAGTAATTAAGATTGGATAGATTTAACTGTAAGATTTTAGTGAAAATTGGGTTGACATTAATAGTACACTAATGCAAGTGTGAAATGTGACTTTTTCTCTTGAAAAAGATTTTCATGTAATCTTTTAAAAATTAAAGATTTTTATTTGTCTTTTGAATAAACTACAGGAAAAAGAAGGAAAAAAAAGACAGATTGTTTGGAAAGCTGCATCTTCCCTCTTAATGAGTAACGGTTTTTGCCTTTTAAAATTTTTGAGCTATCATTTTGGCTAAATGAATGACTTATGGTAATTTGGGATTTGATTTTATAATATAAAGTATTTCAAGCCTTTGATATTTGACAAACTTTTAAAAATCAAATTATATATTATGTCTTTCTGACCAAATTAATCTTTTAAATATTAGGTCCCTTTAAGTCCCAAACTGACATATTTGGCTTATTTGATATAAAAGTCATACAGGAAGCATTGTCAATATGAAATGGTGTTTGACTTACTTTGGACTGTATTTGTTTAAATATGTTGTTATTAGTATGTGTTCCAAAATTATGAAAAACTTCTAGAGTTCTGATATGATTTAGTGTATATTATTAATAGTTATAATTTTTATGTTAACCTGTTGTGTGCCACAGAAGTAACCAAAATTCTTACTCAATTATGGCTTAATAGTGGCTGTCCTAAGACTTTTTGTCATCCACAGACAATTGTTGTCTTGTTTTGATCCTTTACAAAAGGTGGTTTATAATGAGTTATGGGACTTTGACAGGGGCTCAATGCAGTTTGCTAAAAACTTTGGCAATTGTGACATTAGAATAGAGGGGAAAACTTTCAGGACTCTCATGGAGAGCTGAGATGTTTATGAATATCAAATGAAACAGGAGTTAACAGCATGGACTGAACTAATACAAGACTGAAGTATTTTTCTGACTTTTTGCTTAAAATGTTATTAATCCTTTGTTTTATTTTTCAGAGTCAAAAAATCTTTTCTTTGGAGTTATTTACAGCTTGTAACAATTGAGTAAAGTATACTCTTGTTAACCAAAATTTGGAGCATATTTGTTTCTCTCTACCTGATTTCTCCAGAGTTTGGAAACCATTTGTCACTATGCTTAATTGATGGCAATATAGTTATTTGCATAAGTGCAATAAGAGTGTTTTGCAACAGGACACAACTGGAGAAACTGGTTACTTTGCAAAGGCTTTGACTGGATTGGCATGCTTTCCTTTAAGGAATCAAACTTGGCTTGTAGAGCTAATAAAAGCTCCTTGGGAAAACTGGCCTCATACCTTGTGTACACAGTCTCTTTATGACCTAGGGTAAGTAAAGAATGTCAATTTCTGACAGGCCCAGGAGCCCCAAGTTATCTTGGGAGCCAAGAGTAGAGGAATTTACTCAAGTCATAGGTGTTTGAGAGTACAAATCTATGGCTGGGATCAGTTTTTTAAAAAGTTTTATCTGAGATTCCTTATGGAACAGAGTTCCATCAAAGCCAATTTTAAAAGCTTATGTTGAAAATAATTATTCTTGCTGCACTTTATACAAACAATCAGAGTAAATGTAAGACTAAGGTTTATTTTTGCAAATAAATTGGTCCTATTATGATTTGTCTTTACTGAAAATGGGAGACTGAAGAGAAAAAAAATACTTTTCAAGAACTATGGTAACCTGTTATTAGATTCTAGTCTTATCAGTGGTTTTTTATTTTTTTTTTTTCTTGCAATTTAGACTAACCCTGCTTATTCCTGTGAACCAATCAGTGATCTCTGATTGCAGCTCAGAAGAAACAGGAGGGATGGGTAATGTAAAAATCTGGATCAATATTCTAATTCTGGGCATATATTGGAATCAGCTAGTAGCCCCATATCAGCTTAATTCCAACAGTTTCCCAGTTTGTGGAAAGCCTTCTAATTTATTTTACTTGGGATAATTTTACTTATTTTGCTTTACTGTTGTGAAATATATTGCTTTTGTACTCTTTGAGTAGGAATGCAGGATAAGCTTACTGAATATTTTCTTAAATTGAACACTTATTAACCTCCTATTATATCATCTTTTGTCAGAACTCAGAGTTATGAATGGTCCTCGACATACCAATCATTTCTAACTGGACTGAACTCCTCTCTACACTGAATACAAGAGGCCATAATAGACAGGAATATCATTGCCCCTATTCAGCCTGAAGAAGTTATAGAAAATGGATCTTCATTCCTCCACAACCCTTAGGATTAAGGGTTCCTTTCTAAAAGAGAGGGAAAAAAGTGTCAAAGGCATTCGAACAAGAGTGATTCCATTTTGAATAGGTGCTGGGTAAAATGAGGCTGAGACATACTTGACTGAATTCCCAGAAGGTTAGGTATTTTAAGTCAAAGAATGAGATAGGAGGTTGGCACAAGACACAGGTCAAAAAGACCTTGCTGATAAAATAGATTGTGGTAAAGATGCTGGCAAAAACCCACCAAAACCAAGATGGTGATGAAAGTGACCTCAGGTCATCCTCACTGCTCATTATGCACTAATTATAATGTATTAGAATGCTAAAAGACACTCATGCCAGCACCAAGACAGTTTAC
Organism: Mandrillus leucophaeus; assembly: GCF_000951045.1. Classification (NCBI taxonomy): domain Eukaryota; kingdom Metazoa; phylum Chordata; class Mammalia; order Primates; family Cercopithecidae; genus Mandrillus; species Mandrillus leucophaeus. Next base: position 1,967,943 of record NW_012102798.1, read on the forward strand.
AAATGCCATGGTAATGTCAGAAGTTACTTTATATGGTCTAAAAAGGGGAGGAACCCTCAATTCTGGGAATTGCCTACCTGTTTCCTGGAAAACTCATAAATAAAGTAGTCATTCTTTCATTGCTTTACTTTCCTAATAAACTTGCTTACACCTAAAGAAAAAGAAATAAATGTCATCCAAATTGGAAAGGAAGAAGTCAAACTCTCCTTGTTTGCAGATGATAAGAACTTATATTTGGGAAAACCAGAAGACCCCCAACAAAGGACTATCAGAACTGTTAAACAAATTCAGTAAAGTTACAGGATAATAAATCCTCATCCAAATATCAGTAGCATTTATATATGCCAACAGTGAGCAATCTGAAAGAAAGTAAAAGAAGTAATCACATTTACAATAGCTACCAAAAACCCCTAGGGATTAACCAAAGACGTGAAAGATCTCTACAATGAAAACTATGAAACACTGATCAAAGAAAATTGAAGAGGACACAAAAAATGAAAAGATACTCCATGTTCATGGATTGGAAGACTCAGTATTGTTAAAATGTCCATACTACCCAAAGCAATCTACAAATCCAATACAATCCTCATCAAAATACCAATGACATTCTCTATAATAATAGAAAAAATAATCCTCATATTTTTATGGAACCACAAAAGACCAAAAATACCCAAAGCTATCTTGAGCATAAAGAACCAAACTGGAGGAATCACATTACCTGACTTCAAATTATACTACAGTTATAGTCACCAAAACGGTATGGTACCAGCATAAAATCATACACATAGACCAATGGTAGGCAATACAGAACCCAGAAACAAATCCATACAACTACAGTGAACTAATTTTCAACAAAGGTCCCAAGAACATACATTGGCAAAATGTCAGTCTCTTCAATAAATAGTGCTGGGAATCTTGGATATCCACATGCAGAAGAATGAAACTAGATCCCTATCTCTCACCGTATACAGAAATCAAACCAAAACGGATTATAGACTTAAATCTAAGGCCTCAGAATATGAAATTACTAAAAGAAAACATTGAGGAGACTCTCAAGGACAATGGACTGGGCAAAGATTTCTTGAGTAATACCTCAAAAGCACAGGCAACCAAAGCAAAAATGGAAAAATGGGATCACGTTAAGTTAAAATCTCCTGCACAGTAAAGGAAACAATCAACAAAGTGAGGAAACAACCTGTAAAATGGGAGAAAATGTTTACATACTATCCCTCTGACAAGGGATTAATAACCAGAATATATAAGGAGCTCAAAGAACTCTACAGAAAAAAATGGAATAATCGGATCAAAAAATGGGCAAAGGATTTAAATAGGCATTTCTGAAAAGAAGACATACAAATGGCAAATAGGCATATGAAAAGGTGCTCAACATAACTGATCATCAGAGAAATGCAAATAAAAACTACAATAAGATATCATTTCATCCCAGTTAAAATGGCTTATACTAAAAAATCATGCAATAACAAATGCTGGCGAGGATGTAGAGAGAAAGGAATCCTCGTATACTGTGGATGGGAATGTAAATTTGTACTATCATTATGGAGAACAGTATGGAGGTGCCTTAAAAAAGTAAAAACTGAGCTACAATATGATCCAGCAATCTCACTGCTGGGTATATACCCAAAAGAAAGGAACTCAATATATCAAAGAGACAGCTGCACTCCTGTTTGTTGCAGCACTGTTTACAATAGCTAAGATTTGGAAGCAACCTAAGTGTCCATCAACAGATAAATGGATAAAGAAAATGTGGTACTTACACACAATGGTGTACTATCGGTCATAAAAAGAAAGAGATCCTGTCAGTTGCAACAATATGGATGGAACTGGAGTTCATCATGTTAAGTGAAAGAAGCCAGGCACAGAAAGACAAACTTTGCATGTTCTCACTTATTTGTGGGAGCTAAAAACTAAACCAGTTGATCTCATGGGTATAGAGACTAAAATGGTTGTTACCAGCATCTGGAAGTGGTAATGGGGTGATGGGGAAAAGTGGGAATGGTTAGTGGGTGTGAAAAAATAGTTAGATAGAATGAATAAGATCTAATATTTGATACCACAACAGGGTGCCTACAGTAAACAATATTTTTTGTATATTTAAAAATAACTAGAAGAGTATAATTGAATTGTTTGTAACACAAAGGAAAGATAAATACTTGAGGGGATGGATACCCTTTTACCCTGATGTGATTATTATGCATTGTCTATCTGTATCAAAATATAGCATAACCCATAAATATGTAATCTATTATGTACCCACAAAGATTGAAAATAAGAAATTAAAAGAAACACATCCTATTTTATATATGTATATATAATTTTAAATTGTAGTAAAACATAAAATTTTCCAACTTAACCATGTTTAAGTGTAGAGTTTATTAGTGTTAATTATACTCCCATTGTTATTTAACAGATGTCCAGAACTTTTTCATCATATTAAAACTAAAACTTTCTACCCACTAACCAAGTACTCCCAATTATTTCCTCCCCCAGCCCCTGGTAATCACCATTCTTTTGGTCTCTATAAATTGACTACTTCAAATACCTCATATAAGTGGAATCATACAATATTTGTCTATTTGTGACTGAATTATTTCACTTAGCATAATGTTCAATCAGATCCTATGTAAAATCTCTTGAAGGCCCTCCTATATATCTGAGTGAGAATTATGACTTTTTATTGTGGTAAAACACACATAACATACAATTTACCACTATTGACATTTAAAACATTCACTATGTCATGCAACGATCACCATTATCTACTTCCAGAACATTTTCATTATCCCAAAAGAAAACCCTATAGCCATTAAGCAGTCTCTCTCCTTTCCTCCTTCACCCTTGTCCCTTGCAACCACTAACCAGTTTTCTGTCTCTATGGATTTACCTGTTCAGGATATTGCACATACACAAAATCACACAATATGTGGCCTTTGGTGTCTTGGTTTCTTTCATTTAGTGTAATGTATTTTAGGTTAGCATTCCTTTTTTTTAAATTTTTGTATTTTTTTTTTATTATACTTTAAGTTCTAGGGTACATGTGCACAATGTGCAGGTTTGTTACATATGTATACATGTGCCATGTTGGTGTGCTGCACCCATTAACTCCTTTGTAGGGACATGGATGCAGCTGGAAACCATCATTCTCAGCATTACTTTTTAACGCTGAATGCTATTTCATTGTGTGCATATACAACTTTTTAAAAATCCATTCATTGGTTAACAAACATTTGGGTTGTTTCCAATTCTTCATTATAGCAAAGACTGTTGCTGTGAACATTTCCATGTGAGGTTTTGTTTGAACATCTGTTTTCAATTCTTTGGAGTATATGCTGAAATTTATGACATTTTATTAAATCATATTTTTCTTGTATGTCTTGCTAGAAAGTTGTATAACATTCTGTATCTTTTCAGCTTCAGGCCAGTTGCCATTACATCCCCAGTGGGAAATTTTAGCACATCTTTATTAGAAAATAATTCTATAAGCTGTAACTTAGAGCAATATTAAAATTTTCAATATCAACAACACCTTCTAAATAACATTCTAATATTACCAATTTCATAAAACATCCTCCTATAATAGTAACACAGAACTCACAGTTCTTATTCCTAAGAATAGGATATCCTTGAAAATGAGCATAAGACAAGAATACCCTCCCTCATTATTCCTGTTCAACATGGTACTGGAAGTCCTGATTAGGGCAAGTGGGCAAGAGAAAGAAACAAAGTGTATTCAAATAGAAAGAGAGGAAGTCAAACTGTCACTTTGTGCAGACGACATAACCCTATATCTAGAAAGCCCCATCATTACAGCCCAAAAGCTTCTTAAGCTAATAAGCAACTTGAGCAAAGTCTGCAGATACAAAATCAATGTGCAAAATATCACAAGCATTCTTATGTACCAACAACAGACAAGCAAAAAGCCAAATCATGAATGAACTGCCATTCACAGTTGCTACAAAGAAAATAAAATACCTAGGAATACAGCTAACGAGGGAAGGGAAGGACCTCTTCAAGGAGAACTACAAACCACTGTTCAATGAAATCAGAGAGGAATCAAGCAAATGGAAAAACATTCCATGCTCATGGACAGAAAGAATCAATATTGTGTAAATGGCCATACTGCCTAAAGTAATTTAAAGAGTCAATGCTATTCTCATTAAACTACCATTGACATTTATCACAGAATTAGAAAAAACTGCTTTAAAATTCACATGGAACCAGAAAGGGGCCTGTAGAGCCAAGACAGTCCTGTGCAAAAAGAACAAAGCTGAAAGCATTATGCTACCCAACTCCAAACTATACTACAAAGCTTCAGTAATCAAAAAATCATGATATTGATACAAAAACAGACACGCAGACCAATGGAACAGAATAGAGACCTCAGAAATACGACTGCACATCTACAGCCAGGTGGGACCTTTGACAAACCTGAAAAAAACATGCAATGGGAAAAGGATTCCCTGTTTAATAAACGGTGCTGGGAAAACTGGCTAGCCACATGCAGAAAATTGTAACTAGATCCCTTCCTTACACCTTACACAACAATTAGTCTGTTTAGGGTATCTATTTCTTCCTAATTTAAGCTAGGAGGGTTGTATTTTTCCAGAAATTTATCCATTTCTTCCAGGTGTTCTAGTTTATATGTGTAAAGGTGTTCACAGTAGCCTTGAATGATCTTTTGTATTTCAGTGGTGTCAGTTGTAATATTTCCTGTTTCATTCCTTAGTGAGGCTATTTGAATTTTCTCTCTTCTTTTCTTGGTTAATCTTGCCAGTGGTCTACCAATGTTATTTATCTTTTCAAAGAATCAGCTTTTTGTTTCATTTATCTTTTGTATTGCTTTTGTTTCAATTTCATTTAGTCCTGCTCTGATCTTGGTTATTTCCATTCTTCTGCTGGGTTTGGGTTTGGTTTGTTCTTGTTTCTTAGAGTGTCAGTTTGTGCTCTTTCAGTCTTTTTGATGTAGGCATTTAGGGCTATGAACTTTCCTCTTAGCACCACCTTTGCTGTATCCCAGAGGTTTTATAGGTTATGTCATTACTGTCATTCAGTTTAAATAATTTTTTAAGTCCCATCTTGATTTCGTTTTTGACCCAATGCTCATTCAAGAGCAGGTTATTTAATTTCCATGTATTTGCATGGTTTTGAAGTTTCCTTTTGGAGATGATTTTGAGTTTTATTCCACTGTGGTCTGAGAGAGTGCTCGATATAATTTCAATTTTCTTAAATTTATTGAGGCTCATTTTATGGACTATCATATGGTCTATCTTGGAGAAAGTTGCATGCACCTTTGAATACAAGTGTATTTTGCAGTTTTTGGATGAAATATTCTATATATATCTGTTAAGTCCATTTGTTCCAAGGTATAGTTTAAATCCATTGTTTCTTTGTTGACTTTCTGTCTTGATGACTTCTCTAGTGCTATCAGTGGAATGTTGAAGTCCCCCACTATTATTGTGATGCTATCTGTGTCATTTCTTAGGTCTAATAGTATTGTTTTATAAATTTGGGAGCTCCAGTGTTAGGTGCATATATGTTTAGGCTTGTGATATTTTCCTGTTGGACAAGGCCTGTTACCATTATATAATGTCCCTCTTTGTCTTCTTTAACTACTGTGACTTTAAAGTTTGTTTGGTCTGATATAAGAATAGCTACACCTGCTTGCTTTTGGTGCCCATTTGAACAAAATGCCTTTTTCTACCCCTTTACTTTAAGTTTATGGGAGTCCTTATGTCTTAGGTGAGTCTTCTGAAGGCAGCAGATGGTTGGTTGGTGAGTTCTTATCCATTCTGCAGTTCTGTCACTTTTAAGTGGAACATTTAGGTCATTTACATTTAATGTTAGTATTGAGATGTGAGACACCATTCCATTCATTGGGCTATTTGTTGCCTGTGTACCTAGGTTTTTCTGTTTTTTATTTTTGCTTTTTAAATTGTAGTTTTGTTTTGTAGGTCCTGGGTGATTCAGACTTTAAAGAGGTTCTGTTTTAATGTGTTTCCCAAATTTGTTTCAAGATTTAGAGCTCTTTTTTTTTTATAGCAGTTCTTGTAGTGATGGCTTGGTGGTTGTGAATTCTCTCACAACATATCTTTCCTTCATATATGATGCTTACATTTGTTGGATACAAAATTCTTGATTGATAATTATTTCGTTTGAGGAGGCTGATGATAGGGCCCCAATCCCTTCTAGTTTGTAGGGTTTCTGCTGAAAAATCTGCTGTTAATCTGATAGGTTTTCCTTTACAGGTTACTTGGTGCTTTGTCTCACAGCTCTTAAGATTCTTTCCTTCACCTTAACGTTAGATAACCTGATGACAGTGTGCCTAGGCAATGATATTTTTGTGATGAATCTCCCAGGTATCTTTTGTGCTTCTTGTATTTGGATGCCAAATTCTCTAGCAAGGCCAAGGAAGCTTTCCTCGATTATTCCCCCAAACAATTCAAACTTTTAGATTTCCCTTCTTCCTCAGGAACACCAATTATTCTTAGGTTAGGTTCTTTAGTATAATCCCTGACTTCTTGGAGGCTTTGTTCATATTTTCTAATTCTTTTTTCTTTGTCTTTGTTGGATTGGGTTAATTCAAAAACCAATTCATAGCAGAATTCTACCAGACATTCAAAGAAGAATTGTTACCAGTCCTTTTGACACTATTCCACAAGATAGGGAAAGAAGAAACCCTCCCTAATTCATTTCATGAAACCAGCATCACTCTAATACCAAAACCAGGAAAGGACATAACCAAAAGAGAAAACTACAGAAAGATATCCTTGATGAACATAGATGCTAAAATCCTTAACAAAATACTAGCTAACTGAATCCAACAACATATCAAAAAGATAATCCACCATGATCAAGTGGGTTTCATACCAGGGATGCAGGGATGGCTTAACATATGCAAGTTAATAAATGTGATACACCACATAAAGAGAAGTAATAACAAAAATCACATTATTATTTCAATAGATGTAGAAAAAGCATTTGACAAAATCCAGCAACCTTTGCGATTTAAACCCTCAGCAAAACTCGCATACAAAGAATGACCATTCTCACCACTCCTCTTCGACATGGTAGTTACTGGAAGTCCTAGCCACTGCCATCAGCCTAAAGAAAAAAATAAAGGGCATCCAAATCAGTAAAAAGGAAGTCAAAAACATCACTGTTTGCTAATGATATCATCGTTTACCGTGAAAAACCTAAGGACTCCTACAGATAGCTCCTAGAACTGATAAAAAAAAATTCAGCAAAGATTCCAGATACAAGATTAATGCACACAAATCAGTAGCTCTTCTATACAACAACAGCGACCAAGCAGAGAATCAAATCCAGAACTCAACACCTTTTAAAATAGCTGGAAAAAAAAAAGTTAGGAATATACCTATATACCTAACCAAGGAGTTGAAAGACCTCTACAAGGAAAACTACAAAATGCTGCTGAACGAAATCACAGACAACATGATTATATGGAAATACATCCCATGCTCATGGATGGGTACAGTCGATATTGTGAATATGACCATGTTGCCAAAAGCAATCTACAAATTTAATGCAATCCCCACCATAATATCACCAGAATTCCTCACAGAATTAGAAAAAAAACAATTCTAGAATTCATATGGAACCAAAAAAGAGCCCACATAGCCAGAGCAAGACTAAACAAAAAGAACAAATCTGGAGGCATCACACTACTGGATTTCAAACTGTATTATAAGGCCAGATTCTCCCCAACAGCATGGTACTGGTGTAAAAATAGGCACATAGACCAGTGGAACAGAATAGAGAACCCAGAAATAAATCCAAATACTTACAGCCAACTGATCTTTGATAAAGCAAAGAAAAACATAAAGTAGGGAAAGGACACCCTTTTCTACAAATCGTGCTGAGATAAATGGCTAGCCACATGTAGGAGAATGAAACTGATCCTTATCTCTTACTTTTCACAAAAATCAACTCAAGATGGATTACAAACTTAAACCTAATCCCTGAAACTATAAAAATTCTAGAAGATGACATTGGAAAAACTCCTCTAGGTATTGTCTTGAGCAAGGATTTCATGACCAAGGACCCAAAAGCAAATGCAATAAAAAGAAAGATAAATAGCTGGGACTTAATTAAACTAAAGATCTTTTGCATGGCTAAAGGAACAGTCAGCAGAGTAAACAGACAACCCACAGAGTGGGAGAAAATCCTCACAATCTATGCATCTGACAAAGGACTAATATCTTGAATCTACAATGAACTCAAACAAATCAGTAAGAAAAGACTAAACAATCCCACCCAAAAGTGGGCTAAGGACATGAGCAGAAAATTCTCAAAAGATCATATACAAATGGCCAATAAACATACGAAAAAATGCTCAACATCACTAATGATCAGGGAGATGCAAATCAAAACCACAATGCAACACCATCTCACTCCTGCAAGAATGGCCATAATCAAAAAAAAATCAAAAAACAGATGTTGGTGTGAATGTGGTGAACAGGGAACCCTTCTACACCACTGGTGGGAATGTAAACTAGTGCAGCTACTATGGAAAACAGTGTGGAGATTCCTTGAAGAACTAAAAGTAGAACTACCATTTTATCCAGCAATCCCACTACTGGGTATCTACCCAGAGGAAAAGAAGTCATTATTCGAAAAAAGATATTTGCACACACATGTTTATAGCAGCATGATTCCCAATTGCAAAATGGTGGAACCAATCCAAATGCCCATTAATCAATGAGTGGATAAAGAAACCATGGTATATACATATGATGGGGTACTATGCAGCCATAAAAAGGAATGAATTAACAGCATTTGCAGTGACCAAGATGAGATTGGATACTATTATTCTAAGTGAAGTAACTCAGAAATGGAAAACCAAACATTGTATGTTCTCACTGATACTTGGGAGCTAAGCTATGAGGATGCAAACACATAAGAATGATATGATGAACTTTGGGAACTTAGGGGCAAGAGTGGAAGGGGGACAAGGGATAAAAAACTACAAATATGGTGCATTGTATACTGGTCAGGTAATGGGTGCACCAAAATCTCACAAATCACCATTCAGGAACTTACTCATGTAACCAAATACTCCTGTTAATTTTTTAAACTTATGAAATAAAAATAACTCAGGATGGATTAAAAGCTTAAATATAAAACCCAAAACTATAAGAACCCTAGACGATAATCTAGGCAATACCATTCGGGACATGGGCATGGGCAAAAATTTCATGACAAAAACACCAAAGGAATTGCAATGAAAGAAAAAGTTGACAAATGGGACCTAATCAAACTAAAGAGCTTCTGCACAGCAAAAGGAACTACCGTAAGAGTGAACAGACAATGTACAGAATGGGAGAAAATTTTTGCAATCTATCCATCTGACAAAGGTCTCATATGCAGTCTCCAAGAAACTTAAACAAATTTATAAGAAAAAAGCAAACAACCCCATTAAGAACTGGGCAAAAAACATGTACAAACACTTCTCAAAGAAGACATTTATGCTGCCAACAAACGTATGAAAAAACCTCAACATCACTGATCGTTACAGAAATGCAAATCAAAACCACAATGAGATATCAGCTCACACCAGTCAGAACGGCAATTATCAAAAAATCAAGATACAACAGATGCTAGTGAGGCTGTGGAGAAATAGGAATGCCTTTACACTGTTTGTGGGAGTGTAAATTAGTTCAACCATTGTAAAAGACAGTGTGGCGATTCCTCAAAGATCTAGGACCAGAAATACCATTTGACCCAGCAATTCCATTACTGGGTATATACCCAAAGAAATATAAATCATTCCGTTACAAAGATAAAATCACACATATGTTCATTGCAGCACTATTCACAGTAGTAAAGACGTAGAATCAACCCCAATTTCCATCAATAATAGACTGGGTAAATAAAATGTGGTACCTATATACCATGGAACACTATGCAGCCATAAAAAGGAATGAGATCATGTCCTTTGCAGGGACATGGATGGAGCCGGAAGCCATTATCCTCAGCAAACTAATTCAGGAACAGAAAACCAAACACTGCATATTCTCACTTATAAGTGGGAGCTGAACAATGAGAACAAATGGACACGTCAGGGGAAAGACTACACACTGGGGTCTGTTGGGGAATGCCAGGGAGGGAGATCATTGGGATAAATAGGTAATGCATGTGAGGCTTAATACCCAGGTAATGGGTTGATAGGTGCAGCAAACCACAATGGCACACGTTTACCTATGTGACAAAAATGCACATCCTGCACATGTATCCTGGGACTTTAAATTAAATTGAATTAAATTTTTAAAAAGAAGTGGGCTATTCTAATTTATTTAAGAAGGTCATATGTGAATGCTTAGTCTCTCAAACTAGAACCTTATCAAGTCCTTCCAGGGCCATAACTAACTCTCTTATTTCTCATATGTTCTTAGACACACATAGACTAATGTTGAGTACAAAATATTGTTTAAGAACATGAATTCCAATTCTAGCTTCATCACTTATCAGCTCTATGACCATGGACAACTTTATTAGTTAACTCATGTGTGTTTCTTTTTGAATTCATAAATTGTGAGCTAATAGTAACATTTATCACTTTAGGATTTTGTGAGGATAAGTGACTTAATGCATATGTAAGGCACTTAAGATAATGCCTTATTCTAAGTCATAATTAGCTATTATTATAGCTATTAGATGTCATTAACTTTATTAGTCAATATAGCAAATATTAACTATTATCATAATATTTTCCATTAGTAGTGGTAGTTGGGGTCAGGTGAAACTAAGTTCAAATTCCAGATCCGGAGGACACAAATAAATGGAATGATATCCTGTGCTCATGGATTGGAGGAATTAATATTGTTAAAATGTCCATACTAGGCACAGCAATATATAGATTCAATGCAATCACTATCAAAATCTCAATGCTATCCTTCACAAAAATGGAAAAGAAATCCCTGATATTTGTATAGAAACAAAATATCCCCAAATATCCAATATAATTCCGTGAAAGAAAAACAAAGTTGGAGGTATCACACTTCTTAATTGAAAATTATATTACAAAGCTATAGTAATAAAAGTGTGGCACTGGCATAAATACAGTCATACAGCTAAATGGGTTAGAATAGAGAGCCTGGAAATAAATCCAAACATATATGGTCACCTAATTTTTGGCAAGGGCACCAAGAAGACACATGGGGAAAGGACTATCTCTTCAATAAGTAGTTCTGGCTAAACTGGACTTACACGTGCAAAAGAATGAAGTTGGACCCTTATCTTACACCAAACACAAAACTTAAATAAAAATGAATACAGACCTAAATTTAAGACTACAAACTTTAAAACTTCTAGAAGATAACAAGGTAACATAAGGATAAATCTCTTCTGCAGAATATATATATATTCTACAGAATACATACATGTATATATAAATAAAATAGCAACCTATCGTTTGGAAAAAATATTTGCAAACCATATATCTGATAAGGGGTTACTATTCAAAATGTATTAAGAATTCATACACCTAAATAGTAGAAAAACAAGTAACATAATCATAAAAAAGCATATGATCTGAATAGACATTTCTTCAGTGAAGACATACAATTGGCCAATGGATATATGTAAACATGCTCAACATCATTAATTATCAGGAAAACGCAAATCAAAATCACTACGGGATATCATCTCACATCCGTTAGGATGACTATTATCAACAACTTAAAAGGTAACAAATAGTGGCGAGGGTGTTGAGGAAAGTGAACTCTTGTACACTTTTGGTGGAAATGTAGATTGGTACAGTTGTTATAGGAAAAAGTAGAGAGCTTCTAAGGAACTTAAAAATAGATCTACCATATGATTCAGCAGTTCCTCTTTTAGACATACTGTATTAGTCTGTTCTCATGCTGCTATAAAGAACTGCCCAAGACTAGGCAATTTATAAAGGAAGGAGACTTAATTGACTCACAGTTCCGTAGGACTGAGGAGGCCTCAGGAAATTTACAATCATGGCAGAAGGGGAAGCAAACACATACTTTTTCACATGGTGACAGGAAGGAGAAGTGCAGAGCGAAGAGGGGAAAAACCCCTTAGAAAACCATCAGATCTCATTAGAACTTACTCACTATCATGAGAACAGCACGACGAAACTGCCGCCATTGATCTACACACCTTCCACGAAGTCCATTCCCCAAAACATGTGGATTACAATTTGGACTAAAATTCAAGATGAAATTTGGGTGGGGACACAGTGCCAGAGTAAATCATTCCACCCCTGACCCCTCCCAAATCTCGTCTTTCTTACATTTCAAAACACAATTATACCTTTCCAACAATCCCCCAAAGTCTTAACTCATTTCAGGCTTAACCCAAAAGTCCAAGTACAAAGTTTTATCTGAGAGAAGGCAAGTCCTTTCTGCCTATGATCCTGTAAAATCAAAAGCAAGTTAGTTACTTCCAAGATACAATGGAGGTACAGGCATTGCGTGAATGCTCCCATTTTAAAAGGAAGAAATTGGCTCAAGGTCTGCAGCCTGTACAGGAAGCATAGTGGCATCTGCTTCTGGGGAGACCTCAGGAAGCTTCCAATCATGGCAGAAGGCAAAGGGGAAGTAGGCACATCACATGGCGAGAATGGGAGCAAGAGAGAGAGAATGGAGGTGGGGAGGTGCCACACACTTTTAAATGACCATATCTCACAGGAACTCACTATCACAAAAACAGCACCAAACCACGAGGGATCCACCCCTATGATGCAAACACCTTCCACTAGGCCCCACCTCTAGCACTGGGGGTTAAAATTCAATGTGAGATTTGGGCGGGGACAAATATGTCATCAAGATATAGAAACAGTCTAAATGTCCATTGACAGATGAATAAAGAAATTACAGTGTATTTATAAAATGAACATTGTCCATCACTGAAAAAGAATGAGACCTTGTCATTTGCCATAATATGGATGAGCTTGGAGGAAATTATGCTAAGTGAAATAAGCTAAATACAGAAAGAAAAATAATTCATGATTCACTTATATGTGGAATTTTTTAAAAAATCAAACACAGTTGGCACTTCATATCTGTAGTTACCGTATCCACTAATTCAACCAATCATAGTTTTAAAATATTTGGGAAAAAAACAGAAAATACAACAGTAAAAAATGTAATAAATACTAAAAGGTACTACAAATAATAAACAATATAGTATAACAACTAGTTACATTGCATTTACATTGTATTATATATCATAAGTAATCTTGAGATGATTTAAAGTGTACAGGAGGCTGTGCATAGGTTACATGCAAATACTACACCATTTTATATAAGCAATTTGAGCATTGGTCAATTTTGTTATCCATAGGGGTCCTGGAACAAATCCCCCACAGATACTGAGGGACAACTATATACAGAGATAGGGATCAAAACAGTGGTTACTAAAGTAGAGTTGAAGAGGAAATGGGGAGGTTTAGGCCAGAGAATACAATGTAGCAGATATATAGGATGAACAAGTCTGGAGATCTATTGTATATCATAAAGACTAGAGGTAAAAAAAAAAAAAATTGCACTGTATTTAAGGACTACGTAAAATGAATAGATTTTAGTTGCTCTTGCCAAACACACACACACACACACACACACACACACACACACATACACATAATGGGTAACTATGTGAGATGATGGATAGGCTATTAATAATTACCCTGAGCTGATCACCATACATTATATGTATCAGACATCACTATCTATCCCATAAATATGTACA
>NW_012102798.1:1981747-1995716 GCF_000951045.1 Mandrillus leucophaeus
ACACACACACACACACACACACACACACACACACACATACACATAATGGGTAACTATGTGAGATGATGGATAGGCTAATTTGTTTCACTACAGTAACCTTTTTACTATCTATATGTATCTCAAAACATTGTGTTGTATACCTTAAATGTACATAGTGAAATTTATTCTTTCAAAATCCCAAACCTGTCAATTACTAACACTTTCTGTGGCTCCCACTTCCATTCTGTGTCACTGTGAGCTTGCTGCTTAAAATATACACATGCACATACATGTACACACATGTGCAGTCTCCTGTGTTATATCTCTGTGTCAAAGACTTGCTAATTTTCCACCATCATCCATGTTTTTCCCTTTGGTATTCTACATTGCAGTTCGGTAGGGGCATGTAACTGCATTCTGGCCTTTGGGATGTGGGTGGAAGGGATGTGCATGATTTCCAGGTTGGGCTCGTAAAATCTCCCCTGAGGTCCTCCTTGCATTGGTCTCCAGTTTGGACGCAGAAAGTGGAATAAAATACCAAGGCCCTAGAAAATGATTGGAGGAGATTGGACACCAGAGTTACTATGTGGGAGGCTGCTTGTCAACCACCTGATTGAACTGTGATGTGAATGAGGAATAAGCATTTTACTATGTTAAATCCCTAAAATGGTGGGGTTGTTTGTTACAGCAATTAAAATTTTACACTAATATAATAATCCTCTAATTTGCATGGTCAATGCTCAATTAGGGCACATGCCTGTGGATTTCTTAAATGGGAGAGCTATAGCTACAGGGTCAAATACACTCTATTTAGAAACCAAACCATTTTCAGGCCTGGCTCTTACATTGACCAAGGGTGGCTGCATGTATTCCCTCTCTACCAGCTGCTTTCCCTTGCAGAGCTGGCTGACCTGCCCCAGCCTTGCCATAAAAAATGGTCTGCTCTGCCATAATTTCCTTGTGAATTAATTTGCCCTTTGTTTTGGCTTACTGGCAGTCTCTATCTCAGGGAAATCTCTTCGATAGCCTAATTTGGCCTGGAATGGGCTCCAGATCCACCATTTTGAGCCTAGTGATAAGCCAGGCCTAGGGGAGCACTATCAGTCCAGCAATCTCCACCCACAATATGGTTTTGACATACATACCTACACACCTACTTGTGTGCCTGTTGCTAAAATATAATCACCTAAAGATTCCAGTAGAAGTAGTTCCTAGGCTGGCTGCTCCAACTCTCCCAGCTCATATTAGTAGTCTAAGGGAATGGGCTCCCATTCACTTTAATTTGAATGAGAGAAGCTACGGACTGGGAAGAGGAAAGGAAATATGGAGAACGGAGATGTTCCACTGCTAAAAAATGTGGAGAGAGAGAAGGAGAGAGACGGACGTATGCAAGGGGATAGAAAAACCAAGATAGAGAGGTCTGGGGAATGCTATGCTAAAGGAGATGGGAACAAGAATTTAAAAAAAAAAAAAAAAGGAAGAAGGAAAATAGACAGAAAACTGTTCCACATAGTGGCTCTACAGTTCCCTTTCCTTTCTCTCTGTCTTTAAAAAATTCCTGTTCCCATCCCTTGTAGCATAGAATCCCCCATACATTCCTATCTTGTGTTTTCTATGCCCTGGTATATCTCCACTTCTCTGTCTCTCTGTCTCTCTCTCTCTCTCTCTCTCTCTCTCACACACACACACACACACAAACACACGCACACAGTTAGCATTTTTTTTTTTTTTTTTAGTAGCAGAGCTAAAAATTAAAAAAATCGAACCCATGGACATAGAGAGGAGAAGAATGTTTACCAGAGATTGGAAAGCGTAGTGGGGCGCTGGAGAGGAAATGGGAATGATGATTAATATGTACAAAAAATAATTAGAATGAATGGTTAAGACCTAGTATTTGATAGCACATCAGGGTGACTATAGTCAATAATAATTTAACTGTAAATTTTAAAATAACTAAAAGCATATAATTGTATTGTTTCTAACACAAAAGATAATTCCTCAATGTCTCCTTTGTTACTCCACAAGGAATCAGATAATCATGATTTTTTAAAGATAAGCCAAGAGTGCAAAGAAGGGGAAAGGAAAGGTGGAGGTGGGATACCATAGAAAGTCACATTACTATCCACCCTTCCTGGACCTTGTCTTAATGATGCTGGGAGGAAAGAGGAAGTACGTGCTAATACAACCAGTCTGGGAGACCCAATCCTGTTCCTCCGCCTTGCCCCATACCTGAAGCCTCTTGGAGTGAACGCCAATTCCTAAAGGCACAAGGGCCTCGCAGGAACATGAAGCCCAGCTGAGCCTCTGATACCACTGCTCTTGGGGTGACTGTGTAGGACAAGTAGAGTTGGTACAGAGTTGCTAGGGGCCAAGGGTGAGTAAGGCGCATTGTGAATTAAGTAACTATCTTCTAAATCTTTCCAATTCTCCAATCTTTTCTGTTTCTTCTCCTATCCCTTTCTCCCTTTCTTTCTTGTCACTCTCTTTTTACATCTGGTGTATATGGTAGGAATATTTATACTCCTTGGTTCATAATACACTATTATCTCTGGCTCCTAAATGGCCTTGTTTATGTATTTATAAACCCAATATGATAAACACATCTGTTAATCTACCACTCAATGAACAAAGTACATTACCAACAAACTTTCATCTACCAATGTGCTCCTACTCTGTCTTATCCCCTTATGCACTTCCTTGCTGCAAGAGGTAACTATCTTGTAGTCTTTATTGTTCTCATGATTTACTTTTCACCTTTTCGCCTACACGCACACACACACACGCACACACACACACACACACATCTATCTACCTGCACCAGCACTTCGGCCATTCAACTATTTACCTAGCTGTATGACTCTGAGTCTTAGTTTCCTCTTCCATAAAATGACAATAATAACAATACTTACCTTAGAGAGTTGTTGTGAAGATTCAGTGCCTTCATGAATATAAAGTACCTAGAGAAGCACTTGGCATCTGATTAAGAGTAGTAGAAGTAATAATACCCTGCTGTTCCCTGAATCGTCCTTTTCTTCTTTTGCTAGGTCATGTGCCACCTCCTCCAGGAAGACCAACTTGATTTCCCCAATTTAAACCAATTCTTAATTTTTCTACATTCCCAGGATACCTATTCAAACCTTCATTCTGGCCCAGAGGTCTAATCCCGCTCATTGCCTATTTTGTAAATAAAGTTCTATTGGCTCATTTATGTGTTGTCTATGTCTAATTTCACACCACAATACCAGGGTTGAGTAGCTGTGACAGAGACCATGCATCCAGCAAAGCCTATATTATTTACTATGTGGGTAATTACAGAAAAAAGGGTGTTGATCCCTGCCTTAGAAAATAATCTCTCTAAGTATAGGGGCCATGTCTTAGGCATCACTATAGTCCCACACTTGCCTAGCACAGTGTTTTGCCTATAGTTGGTTAATAAACAAAATGCTCAAAGAATAGATATAAGTGAGGTAGAAGGTCTTGTTTGCCAAATTCAAAGCTGAAGTTTTATTTTTCTGACAGTGTTGACATCAGCCAGTGTTTCAAAGTATGTGGATTCCAATCTCCTTGTTGTTGGGAGAAGATGACTTGGAGAGGACACTGGAAACATGATGTCAGAAAAGCTAGCTTGCTTTGCTCCCTGCACTGATTCTCAGAGCACAGCACTGGCCTCCTCATCACTGCCATCTGGCACTTTTTGATTTTAGAATCTCTAGTTGGCTTCCATCTCTTCCCAGTACCTCCAGTTTGAGAAACAGTTGAACTGGTTGACCTTTGGAGATCTCACCCAGATTTTACACACATATTGGATCTTAGTTTCCCTCTGTGTGGTGGTTCAATTATGTGTGTCACACTGGTTACAACGAGAGGATTCAGACTCAGGGAAACCTGAGTGTGATTCTTGATTGTGTGACCCCGGTCCTATTGCTTACTGGCTCTGAGCCTCTGTTTCTGGATCGACAAATTGGACACAATAGTACATATCTCACAGGGTTCTTAGAGGGTGTAAATGAGATAATGCCTGTACAACACTAAGCACAGTCCTGGGCAAATAGTAAGCACTTGTTAAAGGTAGCTATTGTCATCTTTATCATAGCTATCATCAGCACCAGAGGACTCATCTTTCCTGCCATGTTTAAGCCACTTGAACACAGGGGCTGTGTCTCAGCCGTTTCTGCATTCCCACCATGCCTGGTACATAGTCAGCTCTCAATGCGCATTAATTGCTTGAATTTTAACCTCTCACCCCAAAACTGAAGTTCATGGCAGGGACATAGATGTCAAGCTCTGCCTTACCTCACACTCTCCACTGCCTGCATCTCAAGGCATCTGGGTGTTAATCAATGCCATATATCAAAAATGGTATGACATATGTGGTAAGTATACCAGCCTTGGGGTGATTCCAAATTAATCTGTCTACATTCTCCAAATGAATAGTTGCTCCATTAAAATTCCCACCTGTGACAAATACATAGTGCATTTCTTTCTTTCCTGAAGAAAGAAACTGCCACTGGGGTGGTATTTCAAGATGTTTGTTTCAACAAGTCTAAATTGCTCAGAGAATGTGCTTAGATTCAAATCTAAAGGACTAGAAAGTCTAAACGCCAGAGTTTCAGTCTTTCATAGACACAGAGAATAAAAAGGGCATTCAAAAGCTGGCAACCATTTTTCCTGATTCACCACTGAATTGGGCTGAGAAACTGATACGTTAGCCTGGGAATAATGTACTGCGTTTTAGAAATGTCATTGCTTATATTAATAAAACGCCACTGTACAGAGGCTCCCAGCATGTCTTGACTTGGCTATTTCCATTGATTTATTTAACACTATCCTCAGAAGGATAAATGGGATAGACAGCCAGTGAAAGATGGCTACAGGGGCAACATCCAAACCCTTGTCAATTCAGCGGCAATCAGCACAAAATCTGGGATCCTAATTAAAGGTCAAGCCTCCAGGTACTCAAAGCCAACAGCAAAACCCAGCAAGGGGGGAGTTTGCTCTCCTCAGCCCCTGTCTCCTCTTTCTGTATGGTTTGCCTGACCAAAACCCCAATCCCACATGAGGTGATACATTTCTTTTCTTAATTTTCTTTTGCTTTAAAAAATTATTTAAGTAAAATTAACATAATATAAAGATAAGCTTTGAGAAACAGCTTTATTAATGTATAATTGATATACAAAACTGCACATATTTAATGTATACCACTTGATGAGTTTGAGTATAGGCATGTAACTGTGAAATCATCACCACAATTATGGTAATAGACATATCTATAAACTCTAAAAGTTTCCTATGTCCCTTTTTGTGGTAAGAACACTTGATATACGATCCATTTTCTTAAGAAATGTTTGCATGCAGGTTCTAGTCATCCACACTTAAATAAATGATATAGCTTAGTGTGGGCCTTTACCAGGGTCATTTGCATTCACCTAGAGGTCACTGGATTCAGTGTAAAGGAATGATACGCTAACTAGAATTTCAGGAGTGGTAAAAGGCATTCTGGGGGACAGGGTTCTTCCTTGGCCACCATCTCATTTTCTCTTGTTACAAAACATAGTGAGATGCTTTAATGGATATCAGTGTTTTTAAGTAGACAACAATTAAACAAAACTAAGATGAACTTTAGGAGAAGCCAAGAAGAATCTTGACATATGCTGATATTTCTAGGGGTTACTGCTTAGTTTCCTAACTTCATGTATCAAAAAGGTCTGTGAATGAAAATTGTATTATAGAATTAAGGTGAAAGAAAGCCACTGGATGAAGCTGAAAACATAGTTTTGCTAGAGGTTTACTTGAGAACAAATATTCACTGGATGGGTTGTAAATTAGATTGGCTTCATGGGCATGCAACCAGTGCAGTCTCACAGGGCACCACACTCAGAAGGGGTCCCGTGTTTGCTGTTTAATGCTCTGCAGTTGCTGTCCTGAAATTCTTAATTTTACTTTTGACCTTGTGTTTTCTAAGATAAGCCTGATGGCACAATGAAGAATGTGCTGGTGGGCTACAGCCTTGGCTTACATGTGCTTTCTTCTCCTGCCACCCCTCCACCTCCCTGGAAAGGGTTCCTCTGCTTTCTAGTGCCCCAGACTCCACCTGGCCTTTCCTTCTCCACCCCTGCTTAATGACTACTGTCTTTCTCCATCCCCAATGGGGGCCTGGCACAGACATGCCTAGAGTCAGAGACAGGGGCATGTGTTCAGCAGTGTCCTAGACAAGGGCATGCCACTCTGATGTGGCAGCTTCATGGCACATTTGGCAGGTGATTCAGTGGGAGTAAACCTCTTACCTTCCTCAATCCAGGTACAAAGTATGTCCCACTATGGAAGTTTGCAATCCCTTGGGATAACCCATTCACTGTGAGTTGGGGTAGCAGGATTGTGGGAAGAGGAGTTAGACTTTTCTGTCCCCAGATATAGCACAGCAAGTCAGCCTAGTGGCTGGTGGGAGGAGACACCTGATGGGACTGGGTCCCCAAGCACTTGTGAGAAGGTTTCCATTCACCTGGCATTTATTCCAATGCCCAAGAAAGCATGACATTAAATAGAACAGAAAAAAATACCATCACAGTGGACTTCAGTTCTGGATAAAGATGGAGTAGATGCATTTTTCCCTATTCTTCCCAATAAGGTCAGCTAATAATCCTGTATATTATATTTTTAATTTCTTTTACGACTCTGAAAGGTAAAAGAAGAATGCAGACCAATTAGGGATCTCAGTACCTGAGGAAATATGTGGCAGTTAGTTCCCTGGGTTTCCTTTTTGCCTTATATATCCTGGACTGGCTGCTAGAGAGAATGCCAACTCAGAAGCAATAACCCAAAAACACCAATGGGCAGACACAAAAAGTCCGAACAAAAAAACCTGCTCTCTCTAACCAAAAGACTAGAAAAGGAGCAGTCTGGCAAGACAGAAAACTTTTAGACAATGCTCTACTCCAGCCACACACCATAGAACAAAACTGTGGTCCCATCCTCCCATGCCAGCAAAGGTGGAATGGGCAGTGTGTACTCCACCCTCAGCAGATGCCTAATTGCCCACCTGCTGGGATGGTGTCGGAGAGGGCCAAATAAGGTAATGAGCCTCCGTGGGAAGCCTGGACTTCCACTTCAAACCAATGATAATAAGACAATCCTCCTCCTTTCCCAGTGAGGTAGTGTCAGAGACAAGTGGCAAGCCAGGAATTTCACCATTGCTCAGTGGTCATGAAGTTTCTCCCTCACCACTCAGTATCAGTGAAGGCCATGTAAGAAGAGTACAAGGCACTCCTCCACTTCTCAACCAGGGTAGTAGTAGTGAAAATTTAGTGGGGAGCCCGAACTCCCACTCATGCCCAGCAGTAATGAGGCACCCTTCTCCCACAAGGTATCAGAGGAGCCAAGGGGAAACCTGGACTTTTACCCTCATTGTACAGTAACATAAAATCACCCCTGTTCTCTACTGTTGCAGCATCAGAGGAGGCCTTTTAAAACAGAAGGCTTAAATAGACCCAGGGTTGCCTAATGTAATACCCCAAATGTCCAGAATATTGTAAGAAAAGAATCACCTCTTATGCCAAGAAACTGGAAAATCTCAAATTGAATAAGAAGACGGATCAACAATACCAAGATGATAGATGTGTTAGAGTTATCTGACAAGAATTTTAAAATAGCCATCATAAAAATGCACTAATAAGCAATTATAAATATAAAAAATAGAAATAATGAAGGAAATCTAAGCAAAGAAATAGAAAATGTAAAGGATAATCAGATGGAAAGGTTTGAATTAAAAAATATAATAACCCAAATATTTTTTAAAAACTCAATGGATGGGCTCAATAGCAGAACAGAATGGACAGAGGAAATAATCAAAGAACTAGAAGACAGAACAACAGCAATTAACCAACCTAAACAACAGAGAGAAAACAGAATTTAATAACTGAACAGAGCCTCAGGGACTTGTGAGACTATAACAAAAGATCTAATATCCATGTTACTGGAGTCTCAGAGAGTGGAAAGAGGCAGAGCTGAAAATATACTCAAGGAAATAATGACTGAAACTTTCTAAATTTGGCACGGACATTACAGTACATATTCAAGAAGTTTAGCTATCCCAAACAGGATAAACCCAAAGGGATTCACTCCAAGAGACATCGTAGTCAAACTTTTGAAAATGAAAGACAGAAAAAATATTAAAAGCAGTAAGAGAAAAACAACAGTTTACCTAGAGTGGGGAAAAAATCAAATGACAGCAGATTTTTCATCAGAAATCATGGGGACAGAGGGAAGTGGCATAAGACTTATTGAATAATAATAATAATAAACTATCAACCATAAGTCCCATATCCAGCAAAATTATCTTTCAGGAACGAAAGGGCACTCAAAATACTTAGATGAAGACAAAGAAAGAAAATTTGTTGTTAATAGACCTACCATAATAGAACTTTTCTGTTTCAAGAAGTTATCGAAACAGAAAGAAAATGATAAAAGAACATCTGGGAATGTCAGGAAGGAAAATAAATTGATATTGCATTAGATATTAAAATAATTATTAATTCTACAATAATAGTAAAGAAAGAGAGAGAAAGAGAGGAAGCCCTTCTTCTTTATGGAAGAATGTCAGCTAATAAATGTAGAAAGAATGGTAGAATTAGTAAGTTACCATTTTATATCACCCCAGTGTAATAGCAAGTATAAGCATATTAAGAGAGGTTAAAGCCATTGGGTAAAGAGTTGTTAGAACAGACAGTCAAAAGGTCTCAAGGTATCACCCCACATTTAATTTTAACTATCAAAGAAAAAAGATAAATTTACAGTGTAGAGATCTGATAGATTCGCTACTTAACCATGGGATCAAACCCAGAATCAGCAATATAGGGACAAACCAACACTTTGGGCATTACCTATGTAGTGGCCTTTTTCAAAATATTTAACTTGAATATAGTCATGAAGAAACTATCAGAAAATTCCAGAATGTGGAATATTATACATTATAGAATAGACCTGGGCTTTTGGAAACTATCAATGTCATGAAAATCAAACTAGCAACAAAAATAGCAGGAGACTAATCAAGATTAAAATAAACTAAAGAGACTTCACAACTCAAATGCAGTAGGTGGGCTTCAATTGAATCCTGAATCATAAACAAAATTATTAAAGACAGTTTTAGGAAAAATGGAAAAATAAAATATGAAGTGAATAGCAGATGATACTATTGTATTAATGTTAAATTTCCCAAGTGTCATGTGGAAAAATCGATTGTTTTTAGAGGTGCCTGTTGAAATATTTAGAGTTGAAGTGCCATGATATTTGCAATTTTCAGAGAAAGAGAGAGAGGGAGAGAGAGAGAGAATGGTAGAGACAGAGAAACCAAAAAAAAAAAAAAAACAAAAAAACTTGCAAAATATTAAAAATTGGTGAATCTAGCTAAAGGGTTGTAGTGGGTTGAAGAGTGCCCGCTGCCCCAATGCCCCCCAAAAGATATTTCCAAGTCCTAATTCCTGGTATCTGTGAATGTGAACTTATTCGGACAGTACGGTCTTTGTACATATAATTAAATTAAGGATCTCAAGATGATATTATACTGGATTTAGGGTGGCTAAATCCAATGACCTGTGTCATTAGAAGAGAAAGTAGAGGACACAAGGCACAAAGAATAAGGCCATGTAGAGACAGAAGTGGAGATTAGAATTTTACTGCCACAATCCAAGGAAAGTCAGGAGTCATCGGAAACTGGAAGAGGAAAAGAAAGATACTTCTTTCTTATAGGGAGCTTGGCTCTACCACCACTTTAATCTCAAACTTACAGCCTCCAGAACTGTGAAAAAATAAATTTCTGTTCTTGTAAGCCACCAAATTTGTAGTAATTTGTTGCAACAGCCACAGGAAACTAATACAAATGTTTACCAGGTTTACACCACACTTTCTTTCAGGCTTTCTGTGGGTTTGAATTTTTTTGTAATGGAAGAATTATCTCTTACTATGATAGGGTAAGAGTGAGACTACATGAGAAACAAATTATGTAGCACCTTTAATGATACTTTTCTCCCCCTGCTTTTTAAACTAGAGGCTCCATATGTTCACTTTGTCTTTGTTCCCACAAATTGTATAACTAGCTCAAATGTTGAAGGAGTGGCATTAGGATAGATTTCTTTAAACCTCTTCTACCTGTGGTCAGTATTGGTTAATGCAGGCCGGAATATGGGAGGACAAGAGACCCCTACAGGAGAGCCAAGGGCTGCATAGCCTTTGAGCAAAGTCTCACAGGGGACCTTGATGACCTTGAAAGTTTAAAAACAAAACCATTCATTTCCTTGCATTGTTTGCTTTGTTTCCTTCCTGCCTTCTCAATCATATTGTAAGATTTTCAAGTCTCAAGACCTTGCCTTTCACTTCTTTGCATCCCTTATATTTTGTGGCATAGTGCTAGGCACAGGGTTAGGTAAATGTTCAAAGATTATTTGAATTGGGATTGTCATGGACTTAAGGGAGTGCATGAAACATGGGTGACATCAGAAGAAATTTAAGAATCTTCAATCTAGTCCTTCCTAGCTGCTAAAATGAAACAAAAGCACATCTCTGAAATTGAGATTCATGTCTTTTGGGGTAAAGGGAGAGAAGCAGAAATGCATCCCTGGTTGAGAAAAGGAGAGGCATTTATATGTTCATATTGACTTCTATCCATATGTAGTCTCCAAGCAAGACCATGTCTACAATAAGTCCCAAGAGATAAAAGAAGAATCCATGTAATGGGATTGAGAGTTTGACAAGAATAACCTATTCTGAGTATCAAGTTAAACGTCATTTCTTTTCCAAAGTTATCTGTGTTATTATTTCCATCATATGTTATATGGCGTGGGACCATGTATATTTTGACAGAACCTCTACATATATATTTAAAATGTCTGTAGAACTTCTGTATGCCTTTTATTAATTTTTTAATGTAACAAACACATGGTGCTTATTGTGTGCCAGGCACTATTTTAAGTTTGCATAAATATTAATTCATTTAGTCTTCATAACAACCCTATGCAGAATAGGAAACCGAGAAGCAGACAGGTTAAGAAAATGGCAAATGGTTATGTGGTAAGTGAGAGGTAAAGCCAACGTTTGAACAAAGGCAGTCTGACTGCAGAGTTCCCCACTCTTAACCACTATATTTTGCTATCCTGCCATGTACTTGGCAAAGGTTCAGGTGTTGATCATGAGAAAGATCTCGGGCCACAATTTGCCCCACAAACCCTATGCAGCCGTCTTACATTTGTTTATTAAGTAATGACAGGACTTTGGAGCAGAAGCTTGTAATCCTTTTGGAGGGTGATTGGCCTACACAGGGTCAGCCTGTATCTCCCCGGTGGGCCAAACAAAAACTCATGAATCCAGAAGACTCTGAAAAGCTTCTCCTGGCAGTAAAGCTGGGAATTTCTGTATTAAAGGATTAAAAGTGGGGCAGAGTGCATACTACTGACAGTTTTTGCCTAATACCACTACTACAATGTGGGAACTTTGTTGCTGTTACTAGGCATCTAACAACTTTTTGCTGTCACTACTCAAGTTGCTACAAGCAATTGGGATAAAAATAGTGTAGTTTCAATAGGAAAAATCAATGTATCAGACTCTTTGGTTGCAAAAGAGAGAAAACCCTACAAAGATTCCTTTTATAAAAAATTTTCATTAGCACACATGGCTAGACAACTTCAGGTGAACCTGGATGCAGTGATTCACGAAACCATCATCAGGATTTGATTTCTTCCTCCCTACCCATCAGTTCTGTTTTCTCAGAATGTCTCCACTCTAATCAAATGGGGTAGCCTCCTAATCAAAAGATGACTGTCATCAGCAATCAGAGCTACTCCTATGTCCCATTGCAATAAATAAAAAATCAGAGCCCTCTCCCAAAAAGTCATAAAATTCATTTCACTCTTGGAATAGTCGCAGTGGCCAGGCAAAACCCATATGATGATTTACTTAGGCCTGGGTACCAGGTCTGGAGGCGAAATGTCATGCAGGAAGGTGGACTAAAGTGGGAAAAAAGTTAGATTTCCACATGAAAATTAGAAACCGTTGCGAAAAGTAGAATGCTTGGTGAGGAGGCAAACAGCAAATATCTCCCACAACCATACCTGGCCAATGTATTAGAGTCGTTTGATGCAGAAAGTATGGGTATTGATAAAGAGCACCAGAGAAACATTTATTCAGTCTTTGAAAAATGTTGTAGATAAGTCTCTAAACCAAGACTATTTAATCCCATCAATTCATCATATATACAGAACTAATTTAGAAGCAGGAAACAAAAACTAGGGACAAATGGGCCATTTGAAACAGGAAATCTAGACAGTCAGATGTCCCAGGGTTTGATTTAATACTTTAATATATTATAAATTCAAGGTCAGGAAAGTTGTAAAGAACCAGATAGCAACTTTTTTGGCTTTGTGGGCCATATAACGTCATAGTATGAAAGCAGCTATAGACAATATAAAAACAAATGGGTGTGGCTGTGTTGCAATAAAATTTCATTTATAAAAATAGGCAGTAGGCTAGATTTTGCCCATAGACAATAGTTTGTTGACTCCTGTTGTAGATAGATAGTAATGTACTATGTAGGAGTAATGTCTCTCGTAATAGATGTATATACATTTGAGTTCTCCCTCTAGTACTAGCTCTGTGTCCATTGTTAATTTCCTTTACTGTTATAAGACTCAATTTTCTCATCTGCTTAATAGGTACAGTAATAGCATCTATCTAAGAAGGCAGTGAGAATTTAAAGAGAAAGTGAACATAAATCAAAGGATACAATGCCTCACATGTAATGAATGGTCAATAAATAGTAGTTGCTACTTATTATTATAATTATCATTAAGCAAGCCAGTGTGGGAAAACCTTGTGAGAGCACTAAGAAGGAAGAAAAAACTTCAATGTCAGGTTTAAAATATCAACAACTTATTACATCATATTCCAACTATATTTTTATTTTTATTATTTATCTTTTTTATTATACTTTAAGTTCTAGGTTAGATGTGAAGAATGTGCAGTTTTGTTATATAGGTGTACATAAGCCATGGTGGTTTGCCGCACCCATCAACTCATCACCTACATTCGCTATTTATGCTAATGTTATCCCTCCCCTAGCCCCCCACCCCCACAGGTGATGATCCCCTCCCTGTGTCCATGTGTTCTCATTGTTCAGCTCCCACTTATGAGTATAACATGGTGTTTTGTTTTCTGATCTTGTGATAGTTTGCTGAGAATGATGGTTTCCGGCTTCATCCATGTCCCTGAAAAGGACATGAACTCATCATTTTTTATGGCTGCACAGTATTCCATGATGTATATATGCCATATTTTCCTAATCCAGTCTATCATTGATGAACATTTGGATTGGTTCCAAGTCTTTGCTATAGACTGCCATAATAAACATACATGTGTAAGTGTCTTTATCGTAGAATCATTTATAATCCTTTGGGTGTATGCCCAGTAATGGGATTGCTGGGTCAAATGGTATTTCTAGTTCTAGATCCTTGAGGAATCGCCACACTGTTTTCCATAATGGTTGAACGAATTTACACTCCCATCAACAGTGTAAAAGCGTTCCTATTTTTCCACAACCTCCCCAGCATCTGTTGTTTCCTGAATTTTTAATGATCACCATTCTAACTGGCATGAGATGGTTATCTCATTGTGGTTCTGATTTGCATTTCTCTAATGACCAGTGATGATGAGTATTTTTTCATATGTCTGTTGGCTGCATAATGTCTTCTTTCGAGAAGTGTCTGTTGATATCCTTTGCCCATTTTTTGATGGGGGTGTTTGCTTTTTTCTTGTAAATTTGTTTGAGTTCTTTGTAGATTCTGGATATTAGCCCTGTGTCAGATGGATAGATTGCAAAAAATTTTCTCCCATTCTGTAGGTTGCCTGTTCACTCCGATGATAGTTTCTTTTGCCATGCCGAAGCTCTCTAGTTTAATTAGATCCCATTTGTCAATTTTGGCTTTTGTTGCCATTGCTTTTGGTGTTTTAG
>NW_012102798.1:1995869-1997603 GCF_000951045.1 Mandrillus leucophaeus
GTGTAAGGAAGGGGTCTAGTTTCAGTTTTCTGCATATGGCTAGCCAGTTTTCTCAACACCATTTCTTAAATAGGGAATCTTTTCCCCATTGCTTGTATGTGTCCGGTTTGTCAAAGATCAAATGGTGGTAGATGTGTGGTATTATTTCTGAGGACTCTGTTCTGTTCCATTGGTCTAAATATCTGTTTTGATACCAGTACCATGGTGTTTTGGTTACTGTAGCCTTTAGTATAGTTTGAAGTCAGGCAATGTGATGCCTCCAGCTTTGTTCTTCTTGCCCAGGAAGAACAAAGCTTCCTGGGCAAGAAGCTTTGTCTTGGCTATGCAGGCTCTTTTTTGGTTCCATATGAGATTTAAAGTAGTTGTTTCCAATTCTGTGAAGAAAGTCAATGGTAGCTTGATGGGGATAGCATTGAATCTATAAATTACTTTGGGCAGTAAGGCCATTTTCACAATACCGATTCTTCCTATCCATGAGCATAGAATGTTTCTCCATTTGTTTGTGTCCTCTCTTATTTCCTTGAGCAGTGGTTTGTAGTTCTCCTCGAAGATGTACTTCACATCCCTTGTAAGTTGTATTCCTAGATATTTTATTCTCTTTGTAGGAGTTCACTTGTGAATAGGAGTTCACTCATAATTTGGAATTGTGAACAGGAGTTCACTCATAATTTGGCACTGTTTGTCTGTTATTGGTGTATAGGATGTTTTTGATTTTTGCACATTGATTGTGTATCCTGAGACTTTGCTGAAGTTGCTTATCAGCTTAAGGAGATTTTGGGCTGAGACGATGAGGTTTTCTAAATATACAATCATGTCATCTGCAAACAAACACAATTTGTCTTCCTCTCTTCCTATTTGAATACACTTTATTGTTTTCTCTTGCCCGATTACCCTGGCCAGAATTTCCAATACTATGTTGAGTAGGAGTGGTGAGAGAGGGCATCCTTGTCTTGTGCCGGTTTTCAAAGGGAATACTTCCAGCTTTTGCCTATTCAGTATGATATTGGCTGTGGGTTTGTCATAAATAGCTCTTATTATGTTGAGATATGTTCCATCGATACCTAGTTTATTGAGAGTTTTTAGCATGAAAGGCTGTTGAATTTTGTTGAAGGACTTTTCTGCATCTATTGAGATAATTATGTGTTTTTTGTTGTTGGTTCTGTTTATGTGATGGATTATGTTTATTGATTTGCATATGTTGGACCAGCCTTGCATCCCAGGGATGAAGCCGACCTGATCCTCATGGATGAGCTTTTTGATGTGCTGCTGGATTCGGGTTGTTAGTATTTTATTCAGGATTTTTGCATTGATGTTCTTCAGGGATATTGGCCTAAAATTATCTTTTTTGTTGTTGTTGTGTCTCTGCCAGGCTTTGCTATCAGTATGGTGTTGGCCTCATAAAATGAGTTAGGAAGGATTCCCTCTTTTTCTGTTGATTGGAATAGTTTCAGAAGAATGGTACCAAACTCTTCTTTGTACCTCTGGTAGAATTGGGCTGTGAATCCATCTGGTCCTGGACTTTTTTGGTTGGTAGGCTATTAATTATTGCCTCAATTTCAGAACCAGTTATTGGTCTATTCAGAGGTTCAACTTCTTCCTGATTTAGTCTTTGAAGGGTGTATGCATCCAGGAATTTGTTCATTTCTTCTAGATTTTCTAGTTTATTTGTGTAGAGGTGTTTATAGTATTCTCTGATGGTAGTTTGTATTTCTGTGGGATTGGTGGTAATATCCC
>NW_012102798.1:2001978-2025767 GCF_000951045.1 Mandrillus leucophaeus
TTTCCATTTGCTTGGCAGATCTTCCTCCATCCCTTTATTTTGAGCCTATGTGTGTCTTTGCACATGAGATGGGTCTCCTGAATACAGCACACTGATGGGTCTCCTGAATACAGCACACTGATGGGTCTTGACTCTTAATCCAATTTGCCAGTCTGTGTCTTTTAATTGGGGCATTTAACACATTTACTTTTAAGGTTAATACTGTTATGTGTGAATTTGATCCTGTCATTATGATGCTAGGTGTTTATTTTGCCCATTAGTTGATGCAGTTTCTTCATAGTGTCGATGGTCTTTACAATTTGGCGTGTTTTTGCAGTGGCTGGTACAGGTTGTTATTTTCCATGGTTAGTGCTTCCTTCAGGAGCTCTTGTAAGGCAGGCCTGGTGGTGACAAAATCTCTCTGCATTTGCTTGTCTGTAAAGGATTTTATTTCTCCTTAACTTATGAAGCTTAGTTTGGCTGCATATGAAATTCTGGGTTGAATATTCTTTTCTTAAGAATGTTAAATATTGGCCCCCACTCTCTTCTGGCTTGTAGGGTTTCTGCCAAGAGAACCACTGTTAGTCTGAAGGGCTTCCCTTTGTGGGTAACTCGACCTTTCTCTCTGGCTGCCCTTAACATTTTTTCCTTCATTTCTGCCTTGGTGAATCTAACAATTATATGTCTTGGGTTTGCTCTTCTTGAGGAGTATCTTTGTGGCATTCTCTGTGTTTCCTGAATTTGAATATTGGCCTGCCTTGCTAGGTTGGGGAAGTTCTCCTGGGTAATATCCTGAAGAGTGTTTTCTAACTTGGTTCTGTTCTCCCTGTCACTTTCTGGTACACCAATAAAATGTAGATTTGGTCTTTTCACATAGTCCCATGTTTCTTGGAGGCCTTGTTCATTTCTTTGCAGTCATTTTTTTTTAATCTTGTCTTCTCACTTTATTTCATTAATTTGATCTTCAATCACTGATATCCTTTTTTTCCGCTTGATCAAATTGGCTGTTGAAGATTGTGTATGCTTCATGAAGTTATTGTACTGTGGTTTTCAGCTCCATCAGGTCATTTAAGCTCTTCTCTACACTGGTTATTCTAGTTATCCATTCGTCTAACCTTTTTTCAAGGTTTTTAGATTCCTTGCCATGGGTTAGAACATGCTCCTTTAGCTCAGAGAAGATTGTTATTACTGACCTTCTTAAGCCTACTTCTGTCAACTCATCAAACTCATTCTCCATCCAGTTTTGTTCCCTTGCTGGCGAGGAGTTGTGTTCCTTTGGAGGAGAAGTGGGGCTCTGAATTTTGGAATTTTCAGCCTTTTTGCTCTGGTTTCTACTCATCTTTGTGGTTTTATCTACCTTTGGTCTTTGATGTTGGTAACCTAAGGATCGGGTTTTTGTGTGGATGTCCTTTCTGTTGATGTTGATGCTATTCATTTCTTTTTGTTAGTTTTCCTTCTAATAGACAGGTCCCTAAGTTGCAGGTCTGTTGGAGTTTGCTGGAGGTCTACTCCAGACCCTGGGTATCACCAGTGGAGACTGAAGAACAGCAAATATTGCTGCCTGATCCTTCTTCTGGAAGCTTTGTCTCAGAGGGGCACCTGCCTGTATGAGGTGTCTATCAGCTCCTGCCGGGAGGTGTCTCCCAGTCAGGCTACATGGGATCAGGGACCCACTTGAGGAGGCAGTCTGTCTGTTATTGGAGCTCAAATACCCTGCTGGGAGAACTGCTGCTCTCTTCAGAGCTGTCAGGCAGGGACTTTAAGTCTGGAGAAGCTGTCTGCTGCCTTTTGTTCAGATATACCCTGCCCCCAGAGGTGGAATCTAGAGAGGCAGTAGGCCTTGCTGAGCTGCGGTTGGCTCCACCCAGTTCGAGCTTCCCTGCTGTTATGTTTACACTGTCAGCATGGAACCACCTCCTCAAGCCTCAGCATTGGCAGACGCCCCTCCCTTCACCAAGCTCCTGTGTCCCAGGTTGATCTCAGACTGCTGCGCTAGCAGCAGCAAGGCTCCGTGAGCATGCGACCTGCCGAGTCACGCATGGGAGGGGATCTCCTGGTCTGCCCATTGTGCAGACAGTGGGAAAAGCGCAGTATTTGGGCAGGAGTGTACCGCTCCTCCAGGTACAGTCACTCAAGGCTTCCCTTGGCTAGGAAAGGGAAATCCCCTGACCCCTTGTACTTTCTGGGTGAGGTGATGCCCCGCCCTGCTTTGGCTTGCCCTCTGTGGGCTGCACCCACTGTCCAACCAGTCCCAATGAGATGAACCATGAACCTCAGTTGGAAATGCAGATATCACCCATCTTCTGCATCAATTTTGCTGGGAGCTGTAGACTGGAGCTGTCCCTATTCAGCCATCCTGGAAGAAAATCCCCAACTACATTTTTAAAGTAATGTGCTTTGTATCATGAATTTCAACTCAGTGAAGACACCTGTGGCCTTCAAGGAAGAATGTAAAATGACTTTTTTTTCTCAAGGTGTGGACAAAACCCAGAAAAGCCAAAAAGTTTTTGGAATCATTTTTGTGAAGTATTAGTAATAAAAAAGAAAATTGTATCTTGTTCAAATTTATTTAGTGCCCACACCTGGAATGCTGGGTACATTTGTGATGATTGTCATTTGCTAAAGACAGCAGAGCTGGTGAAAGTTTGGAAAGGGCATGATGGGTGATTACTGGTCTAGATGGGTGAATACATGAGCATACACTAAAAAGATGAGGACTTTTCAGCCTAGTACACTAACTTGGGAAGGACAGGTAGTATAGTAGTGAAGAATATGGCTTTTTCTGTCAGAGAGACCCAAATATGAATCCTGGCTCTACAACCTATTAGCTAGTGACCTTGGACATGTTACTTAAACTCTGTGAGTTTACTTGTTTTCACCTGTAAAATGAGAATATTGATAGTGCATTTCTCATGAGGCTATTGTGGAAATTATGCACATAATTCCACCACTCTTATACTTGGGATATAATAAATGCTCAGTAACTTATTATTTCAAGACTCTAAAACCATGTATAAGGTGACAGCATCAACACAGACTCCTTCATATCCTGGAATAATTGAATGGAATGAGGGATGCCTTTACATTATACATAGGTGAAGTTAATGCATGTAAAGGGAAGTCTGATTTAAATGGCAGGTATTAAACATGTGGTCTCCATTGCTCCATGAGATGTTACAGGCTGAAAACAAGTAGACTTAGTAAAAAACTCATGGATGATATAATTATCATAGGCAATTAAGGGAAACATGATGTTTGATAGTTGTTCCCAAACTCACGGTTAATGTCAAAGAGAACAAGGCTATTTTCTCATAAATTCTCATCAGAGTCAGATTGTTAGACCGGATATTCCCTGAGGTTGACACCATGAAGGGAGTTCTCAAATTTAAATGGCTAACTGCTATCTGAATTAACCAAACTCTTATTTTAATATAGATTTTCCAATGACCATGGCAGATAACAATAATCAGAAGACATTGAAATTGTCTGCTGGCATTCCTGCAGCTACTATAAACATCATTTTTCAAAAAGACTCAATGGCTTTGTATGAAGAGCTACTGAAATATAAAGCCTTTATGTTAGTCAGAAACCTTTGTTAAAATACTAACTCAACAAGCAAGAGCCTACCCAATCAGATAATGTAGATTCAGTGTATTTTTAGAGGTGTCAAGGAATTTCCCCCACCTCATTAGAAACACAAATGAAATTACAAATTCCTAGAAGGCATTGATTTATTTCATGCTTCCTTTATAGGCTGTTGTTTAGAACAAGAGTTTCAATCAGTGGCTATGTGAATACCAGTTACTCAAGTAGCCTCTCTTCATGAAGTGGTTATAGGATGTGTAATTGAGCAAGTTATGGTAATCAGGAAGGGTGTGAACTAGAGAGTTTCCCTCTTCTATCAGAGATCACAATGCTCTAGCATCAAAAAGATACGCTTTCAAATTCTAGTTCAACCACTTACTGCTTGATGAATTTGGGAAGGTTGCCTAACTATTCTAAACCTTAGTTTCATCATCTTTAGATTGAATTTATAACACCTATCTCATAAAGGTGTGGTGAGCATTAAATATCAGAAATGGATATTCCATCTTTCAGTGATGTGGTATTTAAATAGGCATTATTAATAAAGCTTTCAGCACAGTGCCTGGCATAAAGTAGGCATTCACTAACTATTAGTTCCCTTTCCCTAGATGTCCCCAACCCACATTTCATGTCTAAAGGGATGAGTGTTCTATGTATAGGGAAGACTAAAATTCTACATAGTCTTTCACTGGGTTACCGTGAAGCAAATGTGGTTTTTGGAATACAGTCACAACTGACTTATTACTGAGTTGGTTAGATAAGAGAACCAGGGCCATCTAGAGTAAATACTAGAAATCAATGAGCAGGAAGCAAGTCCAAACAGACCTAAGAACCACAGCCAATACCAGGAAGTTATACCAATAGGCATGAATGCTCAAAACCATAGTGGCTGTAAATGATGGGACAGTGTGGTCTGGGTACTAAGACAAGTTGACCAAGATAGTTCTCCTGACTCTACTAAATGGTGTAACTCACTTCTGGGACTCTTGTTTTTGAAATGTGGTCAGTGACTCTTGCCACAAGATGACATTGAAGATCCATGACACTAAATTCCCTTGAAGGTTTTTCTATTTGCTTGGCCAAATGAAGTTTGGACCATCATAGGGAGGGAATGAAATGGCCACCAATGTGACAGGGCTTTACAGATATGAAACAAGCACCCAGAGCCCTTTTAAGGGCATGAGATGTTAGATTTTGCCTAGATGGTGGTAGAAATTCTGTATATCCTAAATTATTTATTTTGCTTCAGAGATGACTATTGTGGTCATAGGCAAGAAGGTGTGAAAATCATCATTCTAGAGATTATCTTCTAGAATTAAAAAAAAAGGTGATGTTTATTGTGTCATCCTGGATAAAAGTAAGGAAAGTGACAGTATGGGTCTTGTGCATTGTCATATGGACAGAATGGAGGTGATGAGAATGAGGCCAATCATACACTTCTCCCTCTCTAACGATGCATTTCAGTGGCTCATGTCTACTGCCATGTGTTAAGTTTCCTCCATGACAGATCATTCTGACAGGTAGACTGAAATCTGAAATATTGTAAAAGGTAATTGCTTATGGCAGGTACCATGCTTCTGGATGTAAGTGAAGGTAAATGCAGAAAGTGAAAACCGTAGGTATTAAGAAATTTTATTACAGCTGTAGACAAATGAGGGAGATAAGGGAAGCTGGCTGACTGTTGAGGCAAAGTTCGCAGGGAGGCCAATGTTCAGTGGACTCACTATGATTCACACTATGGTGCTGACTTTGCAGAGTGAGAATCTTATTTTCTTCAGTGTACTCAGAGGAGATTAGAATCAGGAGGATTGGTACTATTTAAACCCACAAAAACTGACGTACAAGCCAAATACCAATTTATTCAATTATAATGAGAATTAACTCAGAAATAGGTTAGAACACTCGTGTCAGCTGGTTAGCAAATTTTCTCTCCCTAACAAAGTTTATAAGGGAAACTAATTACAATCAAATTACTTTGAGAGCATGGGATCAGAGCAATGGAGTTAGGTGACCATCTTAATGGCTGACACAAATTGGAACGGCCATTGCAGGGGTGGACATGCCAAACAGTCTGCTGGTCAACAACTCATCTCTGAATCTAGGGGGATTACCAACGTTCTGTTTAACTTCTTGCTTTTCTGTGCTCCATGAATACTATTCTCTTGTTAACAAATTCTTCTTCAGACTTACCATTAAATGATTAGATTATATCTTGCTGGGTGGCATCAATATATAGCAGACCTGCTTCCTTAAAAAACAACCTTGTTTGGATCTGGTGGTTCCCCAAGCCTTTGTAGTTGCTGACTCCATCTTTGAGCAGGTTATATCTCATCTGTTCTCTGTAGATTCTAAGTAGTTTCACTCTCAGAGGAATTCACATAGCTATTATTTCTTAGGACACACCCTTGTAATCCTCTTTATGCTAAATCATAAGTTATTCTAGTTGAAGTGAATGGCATATAATGGATGGTGTCACTATAACAAAAATTTTGAATTGGTAAAATGGTTGCTAGCTAGTAGGCAGTAAAGCATTATTCCAGCATCCCATTCATATGCTCAGTCTGGCTGTTGGATTGTATTTCACAGCGTACAAAAGGTCTTTGATTTGGAGCACCTCAACAAGGGACACCCAGAGGTAGAGGGCGAACTGAAGTTCATAGTCCTGGATTGGTTATGTTTTCTGAGAGCCTATGAAGTCTGAAGATTTCTAAGGAAAGAAGGTAATGTTGCTACAAAGAGAAAATCCAAATAGGAAATAAAATGATGTATCTTTGGGAAAGAACCCAAAATGATGAATCCTGGCCCTAAAATAAGGAAAGGTTGTTGATTAAGCCAACTGAATGCCCCTATCAGCATTCCAAGACTATACTGGGTTTGGTAAGGAAAGTGACTAGAGGCCATGAGGTTGGTCCTTTATTATAGAATTGATGGAGGTAGAACAAGATACTTCCAGGTAATTTCAGAGTCACTCTAAGTTCAATAGCTCTACTTGTTAGAAGATTTCATACAATCCCAGTACTATAGTCGGAATTTCTTAGCATAACTGGAATATGTTCACTCAGGTCTCTGTTGTGGGAGCGTATAATGTGGTTGTACAGCGAGCCATTGTTAAAGGAAACCCTTCGTGAATGCAAATAAGAATTGGTATAGTGGCTAGCAAGGTACAAGGTGAAAATATCTGTTTGTTGGTACTACGGAATCAGATTAGTAAGGTCCTAGCTGGGTTTAAGTATTGTCAAAGTCAGCATAATTCTCCAGAAACAAAGCCAAAGTACAATGGCATTTCATGTTCTGAGAGGCCTTGATGGTTGCTAGGGAATATGTGATTACTGATATTTCTCCAGGATATACATTTTGGGGACATACATCAGCAACAAGAAGCAGGGAACAGAGGGCTGGTAATTACCAGCAAACAGTGATCATCGCTGAATAGTTTTAACATTTTAGGGAGTTGTGCCTTTCTAGCATAACACTACTTTTGTTCAGAAGCATCAAGAATCTATACACAAAGCTGTTGTGTACCAAGAATGAAACATAAGCAATGAAACCCTGATTTCCTGAGTTTCATGCACAGATGGTTTTAATGTATGTGCCCCAGGATTTTTCAGATGAGATAGCGCAGGAAGTTGTTTGCCATTCATTGTTTTTTAAGATCCTCAATTAGATGAAGGACCTCAGAGGTGGTCCATAAAGGTAGAGCTCAATGGCAATGAGTAGTAACCCTAGATGGTGACTATATTGAGGCTTCTAGAGTCAGAAACTACTGCAGGGTGTGGCTGTCAGTCTTCAGTGGAGATTTATTTGGCCGGGTCCCTTGTCCAAGGCAGCAAGGACATGCTACAGACACAGTAATTATGAGACATCGTTCCCAACTCTCACTAAATACCTTTTGGAAATCCTTATCCTAGAGCATATTGACTTGGCTATAAGACATGCTGGAACCTCAAGTTGTTGGAGAAGAGAAGAGTAAGCTGGAATTGGTGGGCTTGGCTAAAAGAATATACCTGCCTGATGGGCTAGTTTGCAAAGAAAGGGACCAACAATTCCAAGCAGTGTTGAAATGCCCATTCAATCTGGTTTGTAAATAGCCAGGAGATTCTGTTTGTTGGGAAAGCATGAGTCTTTAGATGGAAACAAAATGCATAGCTTTATGGGAGGGTGGCAAAGCTGAGGTTCCAGGAAGGTTGATTTATGCTGAAGGTAGATTCTAGTCCATAGGTGAAACATGGTCCAAGCTCTAGGAAGAGAATATTAGCAGAATAATGGAATGTCATTTGGACTTCAGTCAAAGGTCCTAAGCCAATAGGAAACTAAGATACCGACCAATAAAGGTGAAGGTAAAAGTCTTGAGCTCATTTCTAGGCACATGAGATTCAGGATTTTGGCCACAAACTCAGCCCAGATGTCACCCATTGGTCAGGATAAGGTTCCCAATGTGCTTCCAGAGTTATTTTCATTGGCTTAGACTGGGCAAAGTTTTGCCTGCAGGTTTTTGGTACTCTTGGAGAATTAATCTCAACTGCAGAGAGTGCCTGTGAATTGTTTTCATCATTCTTGGGTTAAGTTTGGTAAGGGGTAATTTCCCAATGAACAAGATCTGATTGTTTAAATTCCCCAAAGCGTGTCAGTTCATAACTGCCTCTAAAGTGGTGTCACAGTTCCCCATCCATATTTTAAAAGTTAATGCAGGATATAAATCGGTAAGGCTGGGAGTGAGAGGGATATAAGTTTAAAAAGTGACTTTCCTGGTCTCCTCTTACTGGTGAGCTGTGTTATTTGTCGTTGCTGGAGCTCGAGAACGTTTGGCAAGGCAATCTTCTGTGAAGTGACCAGATTGGCTGCAGTAGAGGCACAACTGAGTTTCTTGCTGGCGGGCTCGTTTGGCTGGGGTGAGAGGCAGCTGGCCTTCTCGCAGTTGTATAGGCCCTTTCTTGGGTGGTGGATCTGTGGGGCTAAAGAGGGCTTGGTGCTGGATCAAGGAAGCCAACAATGGGAGCTGGGTCTCTGACTGTAGGAGCTCTGGCCTGTCACTGTGTTTCTTGTCCAACTGAATGCACTGAGTGATCAGGTCTGGTAGATTGTCCATCATATCAGTGACACTCTCTTCATCCTGGTTGAGATCATCTACTGCCTTTTCGAACTGCCCATTCTGACTGGTTTCATTACAGATCAGATTTTG
The DNA here is from genome assembly GCF_000951045.1 of Mandrillus leucophaeus. Classification (NCBI taxonomy): domain Eukaryota; kingdom Metazoa; phylum Chordata; class Mammalia; order Primates; family Cercopithecidae; genus Mandrillus; species Mandrillus leucophaeus. The sequence continues at coordinate 2,010,722 of NW_012102798.1, forward strand.
AGCAAGGAGCTGGAAAGTAGTAGGGTCCTGTTGAGAGGAGTTGTCCCCTTTGTCAAACTTAGCATTCATGAGAAGGTTCATTTCCTGTTTTGTGGGTTTACCAAATGACTGCTGGAACTCAAGAATACAATTCTCATATTGCTTCAGTAAGGTACTCTTGTCAGGCCCAGATATGATTCCACAACTTTCTAACTGCTGAGATAGGTAATCAAAAAAGAGTTTGATCTGGGCCTCATTTGCAGGATTAGAGATCTGGAGAGCTGTCAAGTAGGTAGTCACCTGAGTGAGGAACTCTGAGCGATTGGCAGGGTCACCATGAAACTGGGTGAGATGCTCGAGTGAGTTCGGTACAGGCATCACTGTGGTGGCCAGGGCAGGCATGACTTGGCCCCTTTCAGCAGTGTTCTCCGTGGTTGGATGCTGCATTTGAGGCCGCAGAATCAGATTCTCTCCCTGAAGAAAGGAAGGTTCTACCTGCAAGGTAGGTGGTGATTTTGTGCACTTCTCCATTATATCTCTTGGAATCAGGTGGGATTGAGTAGAATTGAGTACTAGTACTGGAAACCAGTGGAGACAGTGGATTTGCTCTGTGATCAGAGAGGGAGTGTCATGAGCAAGTAGCCAAAGTTGTTAGCTGTGAAGAAGACACTAGGAGATGCTAACAGCTGAATTGGAGAGATGCCAAAGAGTGTTGTCCGCCACTCAGTGTTGCCTCTTCTTGAAGGAAAAGGCCAATGTTCTGCATATTTGGAAGAAATAAATTACCTTAGAACACATAAAGGACTTGGGATTAAGAAGATATATACAACCATCACAGTACCTTTCTCTCCTCCCTCGTTTTCCTTGTAATATAAGGGCAATTTACCCTCTGACTTAACCTTTTCTCTAAAGCAAGTTTGGTCAACCTGTGGCTGGTGGGCCACATGCAGCCCAGGATGGCTTTGAATGCAGCCCAACACAAATTTGTAAACTTTCTTAAAACATTATGAGATTTTTTGTGATTTTTTTAAAAGCTCATCAGCTATCATTAGTGTTAGTGTATTTTATGTGTTGCCCAAGATAATTCTTCTTCTTCCAATGTGGCCCATAGAAGCCAAAAGATTGGACACCCCTGCTAAAGTATCTTTTTTCCATCAGAGAGTTAAAGAATTTGACAACCCAAAGTGATCTCAGGAGATTATCCAGGCCAAATTCATAATTTTTCAAATAAGAAAACAGAGACGCAGAGAGGTAAAGATGTTTTCCCAAGGTCAACTCAGCTAGTTAATATCACAGCTGGCATGCTCATCAGGGCTATTGTCCAAATGGCACTTCCCCCAAGACCATAAATGTGCTCATTTGCATATACTGCTTGGACATGACGGTTCATGCACCTGGCTCCTCAAAATGTGATCTGGGAACAAGTGGCATTGGCACTACCAGAAAGGTTGTGAGAAATGCAGAATCTTGGGTCTCACCCCAGAACTACTAAATCATTTTTTCACACTTTAATAAAATTCCCAAGGTGACTAGAATGTGTGTTAAAGTTTGAGAAATGCTGCTGTAAAGAGCACTTAGTTTGAATTGGAATAATCACTGGTTGGACTTGACCGTTAGTGCCCCAAGCCTAGCCTGCATTGCTGTGGGGGATATGATTGCTGTGATGGCAGTTAATCCATGTTTTCTATCTTTCTAGTCCCTGTCTGAGGTCACAATTTCTTGCCATGGAAATGATTAAGATAGCACAGGCAAGACTAAGAGGTAAGGTTAAGAACCTAGCAAACAAGAACTGAATATTCTTAAAAGTAAAAAGATCAAAATGTTCAGCAGTCTTTCCAGCATTGATAACAAAAATAAAGCAACCAGTAAAAGTTAAAAACAACCCCAAACATATGGCATAGCAGTTGAACTATTCTAAACTTCAATTCCTCTCATTGCCCTTTCCTTGTGTAGCATACTATTTAAATATATTTAAATTGTCCACGGGTGGGAAAAAATGATGTATCATTGAATCTTTTTAAATGTAAGACTTGATTTCCCTAAGTTTTATTTGATGGTTCATTTTCTCTAGACCTATGAAAAAATTACTGGAAGACAAATAGTATAAGATTGGAGGCCACAAACAGGAATCCAACCACTAGTATTAAACAGTTGGATGACCTTAAAGAACTCATTTAAGTCTCGGTTTCCTTTTTTACCTAATGAGGATTTTTTTTTTGTTTTTGTTTTTGTTTTTTTTTTTTTTTTTTGAGACGGAGTGTCACTCTTGTTCCTCAGGCTGGAGTGCAGTGGTACCATCTCGGCTTACTGCAACCTCTGCCTCCTGGGTTCAAGCAATTCTCCTGCCTTAGCCTCCCAAGTAGCTGGGATTATGGGCACCTGCCACCACACCCGGCTAATTTTCGTATTTTTAGTAGAGACAGGGTTTCACCATGTTGGCCAGGCTGGTCTCGAACTCCTGCCCTCAGGTGATCCCCCTGCCTCAGCTTCACAAAGTGCTGGGATTAGAGGCGTGAGCCACCGTGACCGGCCAGGATTACTATTTTGCTTACCTCAGAAGGTGGTTATATCAATGAGATAACAGATTTGGTGCTCTGAGTGGCAAAAAATGAAAGATTTACTTCCAAAATTTTTCCAATGTAGATGAAAAATGCCCGGTGGAGAGGCTCTGCCTTTATCACATATTGCCAAAGTAGGGAGATGCTATCATACCCTCCTTTTTTTCTTCCTTTCCATATCTCACCCTTCTAATTTCCTGATCTGTCTTCCAGACATCTTCCACTTCCCAAATGTCCATCAATGAGTTCATTACTGCCATTCCAGCTAGGTGTCAACTGATAGCTAAGATGTTGTTAAATAAGGGTTAATGATTGGCCTTTCCAGGCCACGCACAGACGGTGGCTCATGCCTGTAATCCCAGAACTTTGGGAGGCCGAGGTGGGTGGATCACGAAGTCAGGAGATCGAGACCATCCTGGCCAACATGGTGAAACCCTATCTCCACTAAAAAAAAAAAAAAAAAAAAAAAAAAAAATTAGCTGTGCGTGGTGGCACGTGCCTATAGTCCCAGCTACTTGGGAGTCTGGGGCAGGAGAATCGCTTGAACCCAGCAGACAGAGGTTGCAGTGAGCCAAGATCATACCACTGCATTCCAGTCTGGGTGACAGAGCGAGACTCTGTCTCAAAAACAAGCAAACAAAACAAAAAAGATCTTTCCCAGAGCAATTACAGTTCACTCAAACTTTAATGTCATAAGAATCAACTCAGACCCAGTCCCTAGCAATTCTGATTCAACAAGTCTGGAATGGATCCCAGGAAACTGTATTTTAACAAGCTGGCCAGTTGATTTCTGATGTAGGTGGCTCTTGTGCAAAGCACTGTCCAGATAAATCTCAAAGAATAAAGCATTATTAGCAGTATCACAAAGAAGTAGGTATGGGGAGGGGACATATTTGGAGGTAGAAGATTGACTTTCAAATAACATACAATGGGTGGTACACTATTCTACCTCCACATCAAGCACACAAAGAGCCCACACTGTCCTTCACTACTGCTCATCTCTCCCACGTGGTAGAGTTCAACAGTTAAGGATGTCACTTCTAAACTCAAAGTGACTTGGTTTGATCTATGAGCTGTGTGATTCTGAGCAAGTTATTTAGCCTCTTTGAGAATCAGTTTCCAAATTTTAAAATAGACATGATTATAATACCTGCCTCATAATGTTATGAAAATTAAATGAGATGAAGAGAGATTAGCATGGCTTCATGTATATAGCAAGTTCTGCACACATTTTTTATTTTTGAGACAGTCTCACTCTATTACCTAGGCTAAAGTGCAGTGGCATGTTCATAGCTCATTGCAGCCTCGAACTCCCAGGCTTAGGTAATCTTCCCACCTCAGCCTCCCTGGTAGCTAGGACTACAGGCACATACCACCTTGCCTGGCTAATTTTTTTTTTTTTTTTTTTTAAGATGAGTTTTCAACACTTTGCCCAAGCTGGTCTTGAACTCGTGGGCTCAAACAATCCACCTTCCAAAATCCACCCATTTCGGCCACCTAAAACGCTGGGATTACAGGCGTGAGTCACTGCACTCAGCATCCATAAATGTTAGCTATTATTATTATAGGTCCACAAGCTGTTATCTGACTTTAAATTTTTTCAGATTTTTAGAAAGGTAACATGGAGTATGTACTGCTTATTATATAATACCTTCAGCAATGTCTGGGAAACATCTCATCCCATAATTAAGCCATTAACATTCCTGTAGGAAAAAAAAATGTCTGAATAGTCATACTAAAAAGGATAAAGACTAAGTGCATGACAATTCAGGTCAAGTTTTGCTGTCAAATGAGTTTTGGCACCAAATTAATGAAAAAAAAATTGCTTCCATTTTACAGAGCTTTATGATTTCACAATTGAGATAAGAGATTACACGAACATTTACATTATTATAACAATGTCCTTTGAGTAGAAATGTGAGATTTTAAATTTTCCTTCCTTTCCTTGCCTTCTCTTTCCTCCACTCTCAGAAGTTCCAGAATCTCTGTTGAGTTCTGTTGCTTTACAGAATTATGTATTCAAGGTGGCACAGCATTCAATTTTCTTAATTATGTAGCACTGGTGAAGCACTTGCTAAGATTATGAGCATTAGCCCAAATGCAAATCATACAATGGCACTGTTGTCAGTGGCAATTGCTTAATCCCCCTCCCAAAAAAATCTACCTTGCCTCATCATTTTGGAAATTGTTCTCCTTTAAAGGTCAGTGTCCTTATATTGGATTGTCCCAGAGGATCCTAGGACAAAGCACGCCAGTTCAGAGGTGTTTCAGACCACAGCTTTGAACAGAAAAAGCAGAGACAGAGCCAAAACCTGAAATACACAGGCTTGAGGGATCAGACTTGTGAGCTCGGACAAAATCTAACACAAAACTGCATACATTTAAGATTTATTTAGTAGGTATGTGATTCAACTACAAAAACAAAAAATGGGTTTGGTAAATTATTAGAGGTCATTTTAGTGTTTGTATTTGGTCTGGCTCAAAGCCATAGTTAACAGTTTTCTCGAACATAAAACTACTTTACTCTGGAGTACCTTGAGATACCATTTGGAGAAGAGTCAGCAGTACCCTGTTGCTTATAAGAGAACTTTTTGACTTTACACTGCTTTAATTTCAAACTGTTCTACATAATCCCTTGGAAGAGGAGCTTTGACCTAGGGTCATGCAAAGACCCAGAGCAGTTGTATATTTTACTCTTGATCTCCAAACCTTCTGAGGAATGCTGTGGCCACAGAAGCTAAACTGAGACATAAATTGAGCTATCCAAAGATGCAGTTGGAGGATGGGGATGAGGATGGGGATGGGATGAGTCTCTCCATGAAGTAAGTTACCAGTTCTATATCACTGGGGAATAAGCAGAGCTAGGATTACCACCTGGTGGGGAGTTAGAGTAGGGGGCTCTCAAGAGGTGACCAGAAGGGCAAACTGTTTGGACTTGTGTGGAGACCTGTGTGTGGGCCTAGCTCTGCCACCATCCAGATCGATGGCCACATGGGCAAGTCACTTGCTTTCTCTGGGCTTGTTTCCTTACCTGTACAATGAAGGCATTGGGCTTCCCAAACTTTAGCACACATACAAAATTCTGATTCAAGAGGGTTAGCAGGAGACCCCAACATTGAATTTGTTACAGTCCCTTCAGATGATATTGAAGTAAGAGGCCTTCAGATTTTACCTTGTGAATATCGGGTGACTGACCACACAGAGCACCAACATTTCTCAGAGGTTCTCAAATTTCAGGGTCCATCAGAATCCCCTGGGATTTTAACATGCAGATTCTCGGACTCACTCCTGGAAAGTGTGATTCAGTGGGTCTGAATTTTATCTGCATTTTAATCAATCTTTGCAGATGATGCAGTATCAAGTTCCCTTGATAATACTTTCAAGAAATTCTAGGTTGAATACTCTCAAAAGGTCCTTTCTGTTTCAACATTATCTACATTTTTGAAAGTAGAAAATATTTGGCTCCAACAGGAGCCCCTGAGGTGCATGATATGTGGATTGCTTCTTTTCATGGCTCTATCTGAGGCTCCATAGGCCCCGTAAACAGTGGAGTGTTGCAGGCCTGTCTCAGGCACATGACATGCAGCTGGCTTAGGGGCAAGAGAGAGGGTAACAATTGAGCTGAATCTGCTCTCAGGGCTCTGTGGGTCCTTCTGGAAAGTATGCACTGCTCTCTTCTTCTCTGCCTGGGAGTGAGATAAAGAAAGTCATCCCCATATCCCTGTCAGAGCTAGAGCAGCCCAGCTGAGGGTCAATTTGGCCATTGCTATGTCTCAGACCTCAGAACTTCCTTTAAGCTTCCATCTTCCTTCTGGCTCAGCAGGACCCATGGCCTAGCTTCTTATGAAGTTAAAAGTGTCATGAACACTCTCAACAGTATTTCCTGTTACATTTTCCCAGTTTTCCTTTTTAACATGCCTAATTCTATTAAGGAACCACACTTGTTCTATCACCCTTTCTGCCCATGGGCTTCATGGTCTGTGTGTACAGAGATTTAAATCTCAAAAACCCCACCTTACATTCATTGTTTCATTCCATCTTTACTGCAGTTTTCCAGTTCCGAAAACAAAACACTGAGATAGTAAGTCAAGTGAAAGAGGAAGGGAAGCTTGGTATGTAAATAACTGGCTCCAAAAGACTCTCATTGTTTTCAGAGACAAGGAAGAAGCTATCCAAAGACGCAGTTGGAGGATGGGTATGAGGATGGGGATGGGATGAGTCTCTTCATGAAGTTACCAGTTCTATACCACTGGGGAATAAGCAGAGCTAGGATCACCACCTGGTGGGGAGTTAGAGTAGGGGGCTCCAAGAATCAGAGAAGAGGGGGCATCATGAAGAGAATCTGGTCCTTTCAAACACATAGATTCTATAACTTGCCTGAGCACACAGCTAAAAAGTGGGTGAGAAACTGGCTGTTAGTTTTCTGCAGTCTAGAATATGACCCTTAGACCCACAGCCAACCTTAATCTTACCCACTATGCTCATGATCCCTCTGTTTCTGTTCCTGGAGCAGACTCAATGGCTAAGATACAGCCATCGTGGTTTACCAATATGAGGGCTTAGTTTGGTTTCTCTGGCCATTCCCAATGTGACCATCATTTCAAAGAGTACAAGCTGTTTCAAGTAAACAATTACAGAAAGAATGGAAAAATTTTGATCTGCAGATTCCAAATTGTCATATAATGAGCCCATAAATTTGAAATAAAAGGTCTTTTCCTGCCTTCGTGCTCCCTGCTGTCTCTTTCATCTTTAATTCATTAAGTGCAGTTCACTTACTACTGAACACCACTTGCAACCGATGAGATGACAGAACCTAGCCTACTTAGAATCAAACTTTTTTTTGGATTTTCAGGTCCCTGTGGTACACAGGCAATCTATGACCCTGGTCATGGTGGAGAAAGCTGAATATAAGCAACTTAGGATATGTCCCGTTTTTTGACTATGAGAATCCTCTTTCAAATTTACAGATTAAGAATCTGAGGATCAGGAAATAAAAATTATTTGGACCATCTTTAAGACACTCTGTGTCAATGTTCCAACCTGAAACTCTTCTTAGTTAGCATTTCTCTCCTCTCTAAGTCTTGACTATGAGTGAATGAGGAATACAGGTGTTAGAGAGTATGGGGCAGAAGCAACCTTAAAATGTCACTTAATAATTGGTAACATTCCACACATGTGCAGAGCATTTCATGTGATCTGAATATTTTCTTACTGTTCCATGTATCCTTTTAATAACATGTGATGCAGGCAAGGCATGTATTCAACACTCCCTCCCAGAAGATTAAAAAAAGAGTTGTCTAAGGACATACAGTTACTTAGTATTAAATTTGGGACTAGAATCCTCCAAATTTGATCCTAACACCACTATGTTCTGGAAATAGTTTCAAACAGTAGAAAAAACTCATGGGCTTCAGAGTTAGATGGATGTTGGATTAAAATCCCAGTCTAGATTCAAATTCCAACCTATGAGACCTTGGGCGAATTACCTCTCTGAGACTTAGTTTTCACATCTGTGTTGCAAGAAACTATATGTATTTACACATAGTTGAGATAATATATGTAGAGTTCCTGGCATCCAGCAGATACCAAGAATAGAAGCCACTATTTTCTAGAGACACTAGAAGGTTGCCTACCAAACATCTTTGTCAGTAGCTCCAGTTTCTGTCTGAGAAACCATGTTTTTCTGGGGAAGGTGATTCTACCTGAATTTCTTGGTATGGAGCAACTGACTTAAACTAAGTCACTTAGCATATTACTTGCTCTAGTGTTTCTCCTTTGCAACTCTCATATCACTTGCAATTAGTTATTGCAGGCCTGTTGCCCCTATTAATTCAATATGGCAATATTTAAATATGGGAATTTTTTATTTCTGTATTCCCAGGACCTAGCACTAGCACACTTCCTTATACATAGAGGCGCTCAGAGATTCTTTATCAAATTTATAAGATCTGTGCATAGCAGCAATAGTTAGAACTAGATTTTAGCAAAGGTGATTCTACTGTTCCCCATTCAGTATCTGTTCTTTAATTATTCCTTTTTTTTTTTTTTTTTGGAGATGGAGTCTCACTCTGTTGCCTAGGCTGAAGTGCAATGGAGCGATCTTGATTCACTGTAACCTTCACCTCCTGGGTTCAAGTAATTCCCCTGCCTCAGCCTCCCGAGTAGCTGGGATTACAGGCATGCACCACCACGGTGGGCTAATTTTTATATTTTTAGTAGAGATGGAGTTTCGCCATGTTGGCCAGGCTGGTCTCAAACTCCTGGCCTCAAGTGATCCACTTGCCTCGGCCTCCCAAAGTGCTGGGATTACACCACGAACCACTGAGCCCGGCCTATTTCTTGATGTAAATGGAAAACCCAGCCCTGCTCCAGTGTACCTCAGTATGTTTTCACATTACAGATGCCCAGGTTAACCAGATAGAAATACAGAACAAGACTGGTGGCAGTGGGAAAAATGCCCAGGAGGCAGACGTCCAGGCTGTGGACTTCAGTGGATTTAGCCAAAATAGTGAGAAACAGTAGCCTTGGAGACTCCTTGAGAATGTGTTTTGTTTGGATGAATGGGTCATTTAGTTTGTGGCTACTCTCCTCTTGGAAGAGTTTCAAATTAGCCCAGGGCCTATGTCAAGATTATCTAGAAAAACTTGGAATAAAACAAATGCAAAATAATCCAGATAACAATTGTCTAAAGATAATGGTATTTTCAACCACCCTTAATGAAGACAGAATAATTACCTACATCTCATGTGTTGTGTCCCATGCATAATTGGCCTACAAGTTTGAATAGCAGAGCAGATTCTGGGGAGTGTAAAAAGACAAAGTAGGAATGGGTGGGCTTCTCTCGCAGCCCAAATAGCAGCAGCAGCTGCAACCTTCCTTCTGCACTATTACTATTAGAACTCTTCCTTTTCATTGTCTGACATTTCTCAACACCTTGACATTGGGACAGATACAGGGTGGTAGAGCTTTGAGCTCTGCTAGTTGCTAGCTGTGTAACCTCAGGCAAGTTAATCTCCACAAGCTTTATTTTCTCTATCCATAAAATGTGGCCAATAATAAGCACCACAGAAGGTTGTTCATTTATTTATGTAATAAATTTTTATTGAATATCTGTTTTATGCTAGACACTTTTCTGAGCACTGGGAAACAATAATGAGCCCTCACTGAGCATGGACATTCTGGAATTACTGAAGCTGAAGCAATATATGGAAACTCCTTATCTCAGTACCTGGCTCACAGCAGCTGTTTAACAAACAATAGCTGTCATTGTAATAGTCCAAGATATAAGGATGTGTTGATTACAGACCCATGATCTGGAGTCAGATCTGGATTTAAGTTCTTGTTTAGAATATAGCTCCATAAGAACTTGGCCAACATTTTTAACCTCGCATACCTTAATTTTCTCACTTACAAAATAAATATTAATGATCATAACTTTCTTATAAGTTTGGGAAGAGCAAAGAGTAGATGTGAAGCTTCCAGCAAATCTCTCCTCTAAGGACTAACAACTCTAGTTTGAAACAGGTTCAGTTGGATCAAAAACAAAAAGCTTTTCAAGGAACATGTCTCTTGAGCTGCTTGAAATTTGTCTAGAGCAAAAAGGAAAGTAAATGGAAGAACTATTTTTAGGAGGGCAGATAACTCTGATGGAATTCTAAGTACCGATATTGCAGGGAAAGAAAATTTGTAGGTGACAAGCAAACAGCTCCCTTCTTCACACCCATCACAGGTGAGGAAACACTGTCACCATACTTACGACCTTTGCTTATAATAGAGTCAAAATGACCCCTTTGTAAAGCCCTTCTTTCCTGAGCCCCAGATTTCAGCAAGGCCATGTCTACTTCTCTCATCTTGATAATAGTTCATATTTTCAATAAGGCTTAGCTCAAGGAAATTAAATTCAAATGAAGTAAACAACAATACAAAAGATCAATAAAACCAAAAGTTGATTTTTTGAAAAGTTAAACAAAATAGATAAACCTTTAGTGAGACTAAGAAAAAAAGAGAGAAGACCCAAATAAATAAAATCAGAAATGAAAAAGGAGACATTACAATTTATATCATGGAAATTCAAAGTATCATTATTGCCTACTATGAGCAACTATATGTCAATACATTGGAAAATATAGTAGAAATGGAAAAATGTGTAGACACATACAACCTATGAAGACATCCAAAATCTGAACAAACCAATAACACGTAATGAAACCAAAGCCATAATAAAAAGTCTCCCAATAAAGAAAAGCCTAGAACTCAATGACTTCACTGCTGAATGTAAACCAAACATTTAAAGAAGAAGTAATATCAAGTCTACTCAAACTCTTTCAAAAAAGAAAGGAGGATGGAATACTTCCAAATGTCCATACTACCCAAAGCAATGTATAGATTAAATGCAATCCCCATCAAAATACCAATGACATTCTTCACAGAAATGGAAATAGTAATCCTAAATTTTACATGAAACAACAAAAGATCCAGAATAGCCAAGGCTATCCTGAGCAAAAAGAACAAAAATGGAGAAATTACGTTTCCCGACTTCAAATTATTCTACAGAGCTATAGTAACCAATACAGCATAGGACTAGCATAAAAACAGAAATGTTGGCCAATGGAACAGAATAGAGAAACCAGAAACAAATCCACACACCTACAGTGAGTTCATTTTTCACAAATGTGCCAGGAACATACACTGGGGAAAAAACAGTCTCTTAAATAAATGGTGCTGGGAAACTGGGATTTCACATGCAGAAGAATGAAACTAGACTCCTTTCTCTTTCCATATATAAAAATTAAATGAAAATGGATTAAAGACTTAAAACTAAGACCTCAAATTATGAAACTACTAAAAGAAAACATGTGGAGACTCTTCAGGACATTGGACTGGGCAAAAATTTATTGAGTAACACCCCACAAGCATAGGCGACCAAAGCAAAAATGGACAAGTGGGATCACATTAAGTTAAAAAGCTTCTGCACAGCAAAGTATACAATCAACAAAGTGGAGAGACAACCCACAGAATGGGATAAATAAAATATCTGCAAACTACCCATTTGACAAGGAGTTAATAACAAGAATATATAAGGAGCTCAAACAACTCTATGAAGAAAATCTAATAATCTGATTTAAAAATAGGCAAAAGATTTGAATAGACGTCTCTTAAAAGAAGACATACAAATGAAAAACAAGCATATGGAAAAGTGCTCAACATCATTGACCATCAGAGAAATGCAAATCAAAACTACGAGATATCATTTCATGTGAGTTAAAATGGCTTATACTCAAAAATCGTTCAATAACAAATGTTGGTGAGGATATGGAGGAAAGGGAACCTTGTGCACTGTTGGTGGGATTGTAAATTAGTACAAGCACTATGGAGAACAGTTTGGGGGTTCTTCAAGAAACTAAAAATTGAGCTACCATATGATTTGGCAATCTCACTGCTGGGTATATACCCAAAAGAAACAGAATCAGTATACAGAGGAGATATCTGCACTCCCATATTTGTTGTAGCTCTGTTCACAATAGCCAAGAATGGGAAGCAACCTAAATGTCCATGAACAGAAGACTAGATAAAGAAAATGTGGTACTTATATACAATGGAGTACTATTCAGCAATAAAAAATGATGAAATTCAGTCATTTGCAACAACATGGATGAACTGGAGGTCATTATGTCAAGTGAAACAAGCTAGGCACAGAAAGACAAACATCTCATGTTCTTACCTATTTGTTGGATAGAAAAATCAAAATAATTGAATCTGTGGAGATAGAAAGTAGAAGAATGGTTACCAGAGTTTGGAAAGGGTAGCAGGATGGGGTTGGGTGTTGCTGGTGGAGGTGAGGGTGGTAATGGGTACAAAAGAGTAGTTAGAATAAATGAATAAGGCCTAATATTTGATAGCACACAGGGTGAGTATAAGTCAATAATCATTTAATTGTACATTTAAAAATAACTAAAAGAGTACAATTGCATTGTTTGTAATACAAAGAATAAAGGCTTGAGGGGAGGGATACCCCATGTTCCATGATGTGTTTATTATGCAGTACATCTCATGTACTCTATAAATATGTACACCTACTATGTACCCACAAAAATAAAAAATAAAAAATTATTTTAAAAAACAAGACTTAGCTTTTCCTCCCTTCTTGTGTTTCTGTGCCTTTGATGACCTCTGTATTCAGGATGCTGCTGTCATTGCCACCTGAGTGTCAAAACGATAGCTGGGGTTGCAATTGGACATGACTCTGTGCAGAACGTTAGCTTTTAAAATCCTATTCTATTGGTGGTATAATTTACATACAATAAAATTCATTCATTTGAAATGTACAGCAAACAGGCCAGGCAGAGTGGCTCACGCCAGTAATCCCAGCACTATGGGAGGCCGAGGTGGTTGGATCACTTCAGACCAGGAATTGGAGACCAGCCTGTCTAACATGGTGAAACCTCATCTATACTAAAACAAACAAACAAAAAATACAAAAATTAACTCAGTGTGGTGGTGGGCACCTGTAATCCCAGCTACTTGGGAGGCTGAGATGGGAGAATCACTTGAACCCAGGTGGCGGAGGTTGCAGTGAGCTGAGATTGTGCCACTGCACTGCAGTCTAGACAACAGAGCAAGACTCCACCTCAAAAAAAAAAAAAAAGAAAGAAAGAAAAAAGAAAAAAAAAGGAAGAAAGAAAGAAAAAAGAAAAGAAATGCACAGCAATGAGTTTTTGACAAATGTATACATCTGGGTGACCAATTCCACATTCAAGATATAGACTCTTTCACTATTCCCCAAATTTTATGATGTTCCTTTGCAGGAAGTGCCTCCACACCCAGTCCCAGGCAACCACTAATCTACTTTTTGCTCACATTGATCTGCCTTTTCTAGGCATCTTATATAAAGGGTATCATATAATATGTGGGCTTTTGTGTCTGACTTCTTTCACTTAGTATGTTTTTAAGGTTTATCCATGTTGTGACACATTTCAATACTTCATTTCTTTTTGTTGCCAAAAACATTCAATTGTATGGATATATCACATCTTATTTTACTTCCTGATGGACATCTGAGTTATTGCCAGTGTGAGGCCATTACAAATAAAGCTACATTTGTACAACTCTGCATGACTACATAAATTTTCTTTTTTCCTCTAGCTTTACTAAGATATGATTGACAGGGATCAGTTCCAAGACTGGAGCCAAATAGGAACAGCTCCAGTCTACAGCTCCCAGCGTGAGCAACGCACCCAAAAATCAATTGGGTGATTTCTACACTTCCAATTGAGGTACTGGGTTCACCTCACTGGGGCTTGTCAGACAGTGGGTGCAGGACAGTGGGTGCAGTGCACCGAGTGTGAGCCAAAGCAGGGTGAGGCATCACCTCACCTGGAAAGTACAAGGGGTCAGGGAACACCCATTCCTAGCCAAGCGAAGCTATGACAGATGGCACCTGGAAAATCGCATCACTCTCACCCTAATACTGTGCTTTTCCAATGGTCTTAGCAAACAGCACACTAGGAGATTATATCCAATGCCTGGCTCGGAGGGTGGCATGCCCACAGAGCTTTGCTCATTGCTAGCACAGCAGTCTGAGATAGAATTGCAAGGCAGCAGTGGCAGCAAGGCTGGGAGAGGGGCACCCACCATTGCTGAGGCTTGAGTAGGTAAACAAAGCGCTGTGGAGTTCAAACTGGGTGGAGCCCAATGCAGCTCAAGGAGGCCTGACTGCCTCTGTAGACTCCACCTCTGGAGGCAGGGCATAGCTGAACAAAAGGCAGCAGAAACCTCTGCAGACTTAAATGTCCCTGTCTGACAGCTTTGAAGAGAGTAGTGGTTCTCCCAGCATGGAGTTTGAGATCTGAAAACAGACAGACTGCCTCCTCAAGTGGGTCCCTGACCCCTGAGTGGCCTAACTAAGAGGCATCCTCCAGAAGGGGCAGACTGACACCTAACATGGCCGGGTACCCCTCTGAGACAAAACTTCCAGAGGAATGATCAGGCAGCAACATTTGCTGTTCAGCAATATTTGCCATTCTACAACCTCCGTTGCTGATACCCAGGCAAACAGGATCTAGAGTGGACCTCCAGCAAACTCCAACAGGCCTGAAGCTGAGGGTCCTGACTGTTAGAAGGAAAACTAACAACAGAAAGGATATCCACACCAAAACCCCATCTGTATGTCACCATCATCAAAGACCAAAGGTAGATAAAACCACAAAGATGGGGAAAAAACAGAGCAGAAAAGCTGAAAATTCTAAAAATCAGAGCACCTCACCCCCTCCAAAGGAACGCGGCTCCTCACCAGCAACGGAACAAAGCTGGATGGAGAATGACTTTGACGAGTTGGGAAAAGAAGGCTTCAGACAATCAAACTTCTCCGAGCTAAAGGAGGAAGTTCAAACCCATCGAAAAGAAGCTAAAAACCTTGAAAAAACATTAGATGAATGGCAAACTAAAATAACCAGTGTAGAGAAGTCTTTAAATAACTTAATGGAGCTGAAAACCATGGCACAAGAACTCCA
>NW_012102798.1:2028417-2029596 GCF_000951045.1 Mandrillus leucophaeus
AAACCACATGATTATCTCAATAGATGCAGAAAAGGCCTTTGACAAAATTCAACAGCCCTTCATGCTAAAAACTCTCAATACATTTGGTATTGATGGAACGTATCTCAAAATAATAAGAGCTATTTATGACAAACCCACAGCCAATATCTTACTGAATGGACAAAAACTGGAAGCATTCCCTTTGAAAACTGACACGGGACAGGGATGCCCTCTATCACCACTCCTATTTGACATAATGTTGGAAGTTCTGGCTGGGGCAATCAGGCAGGAGAAAGAAATAAAGGGTCTTCAATTAGGAAAAGAGGAAGTAAAATTGCCCCCGTTTGTGGATGACATGATTGTATATCTAGAAAACCCTATAATCCCAGCTCAAAATCTCCTTAAGCTGATAAGCAACTTCAGCAAATTCTCAGGATACAAAATCAATGTGCAAAAATCACAAGCATTCTTATACAGCAATAACAGACAAACAGAGAGCCAAATCATAAGTGAACTCCCATTCACTACTGCTTCAAAGAGAATAAAATACCTAGGAATCCAACTTACAAGAGATGTGAAGGACCTCTTCAAGGAGAACTACAAATCCCTGCTCAGTGAAATAAAAGAGGACACAAACAAATGGAAGAACATTCCATGCTCATGGATAGGAAGAATCAATATTATGAAAATGGTCATACTGCCCAAGGTAATTTATAGATTCAATACCATCTCCATTAAGGTACCAACGACTTTCTTCACAGAATTGGAAAAAACTACTTTAAAGTTCATATGGAACCAAAAAAGAGCCCACATTGCCAAGTCAATCCTAAGCCAAAAGAACACAGCTGGAGGCATCACGTTACCTGACTTCAAACTATACTACAAGACTACAGTAACCAAAACAGAATGTACTGGTACCAAAACAGAGATATAGATCAGTGGAACAGAACAGAGCCCTCAGAAATAATACCACACATCTACAACCATCTGATCTTTGACAAATCTGACAAAAACAAGAAATGGGAAAAGGATTCCCTATTTAATAAATGGTGCTGGGAAAACTGGCTAGCCATATGTAGAAAGCCGAAACTGGATCCCTTCCTTACACCTTATACAAAAACTAATTCAAGATGGATTAAAGACTTAAATGTTAGACCTAAAACCATAAAAACCCTAGAATAAAACCTAGGCAATACCATT
>NW_012102798.1:2034566-2036243 GCF_000951045.1 Mandrillus leucophaeus
CATCTCACGTGCAGAGACACAAATAGGCTCAAAATAAAGGATGGAGGAAGATCTACCAAGCAAATGGAAAGCAAAAAAAAAGGCAGAGATTGCAATCCTAGTCTCTGATAAAACAGATTTTAACCAACAACGATCAAAAGAGACAAAGAAGGCCATTACATAATGGTAAAGGGACCAATTCAATAATGAAAGCTAACTACCCTAAATATATATGCACCCAATGCAGGAGCACCCAGATTCAAGAAGCAAGTCCTTAGAGACCTACAAAGAGACTTAGAATCCCACACAATAACACCCCACTGTTAAAGTGGGAGACTTTATCACCCCACTGTCAACATTAGACAGATCAATGAGACAGAAAGTTAACAAGGATATCCAGGAATTAAACTCAGCTGTGCACGAAGCAGACCTGATAAACATCTACAGAACTCTCCAACCCAAAGCAACAGAATATACATTCTTCTCAGCACCACATCACACTTATTCCAAAATTGACCACATAGTTGGAAGTAAAGCACTCCTCAGCAAATGTAAAAAAAAAAAAAAAAAAAAACGGAAATTATAACAAACTGGCTCTCAGACCACAGTGCAATCAAACTAGAACTTAGGACTAAGAAACTCACTCAAAACAGCTCAGCTACATGGAAACTGAACAAGCTGCTCCTGAATGACTACTGGTACATAACGAAATGAAGGCAGAAATAAAGATATTATTTCAAAGCAATGAGAACAAAGACACAACATACAAGAATCTCTGTGATACATTTAAAGTAGTCTGTAGAGGGAAATTTATAGCACTAAATGCCCACAAGAGAAAGCAGGAAAGGTCTAAAACTGACACCCTAACATCACAATTAAAAGAACTAGAGAAGCAAGAGCAAACAAATTCAAAAGCTAGCAGAAGGCAAGAAATAACTAAGATCAGAGTGGAACTGAAGAAGATAGAGACACAAAAAAACCCTTCAAAAAATCAATGAATCCAGGAGCTGGTTTTGTGAAAAGATCAACAAAACTGATAGACTGCTAGCAAGATTAATAAAGAAGAAAAGAGAGAAGAATCAAATACATGAAATAAAAAAATGAGAAAGGGGATATCACCACCGACCTCACAGAAATACAACTTACCATCAGAGAATACTATAAACACCTCTACACAAAGAAACTGGAAAATCTAGAAGAAATGGATAAATTCCTGGACACATACACCCTCCCAAGACTAAACCAGGAAGAAGTTGAATCTCTGAATAGACCAATAATAGGCTCTGAAATTGAGGCAATAATTAATAGCCTACCAACCAAAAAAGTCCAGGACCAGATGCATTCACAGCCCAATTCTACCAGAGGTACAATGAGGAGTTGGTACCATTCCTTCTGAAATTATTCCAGTCAATAGAAAAAGAGGGAATCCTCCCTAACTCATTTTATGAGGCCAGCATCATCTTGATACCAAAGCCTGGCAGAGAAACAACACAAAAAAAGAGAGAATATTAGACCAATATTCCTGATGAACATCAATGCAAAAATCCTCAACAAAATACTGGCAAACCGAATCCAGCAGCACATCAAAAGCTTATCCACCATGATCAAGTGGGCTTCATCCCTGGGATGCAAGGCTGGTTCAATATACGCAAATCAATAAATGCAATCCAGCATGTAAACAGAACCAAAGACAAAAAC
>NW_012102798.1:2043674-2095083 GCF_000951045.1 Mandrillus leucophaeus
AGAATGGGAGAAAATTTTTGCAATCTACTCATCTGACAAAGGGCTAATATCCAGAATTTACAAAGAACTCAAACAAATTTACAAGAAAAAAACAAACAATCCCATCAAAAAAAGTGGGCGAAGGATATGACCAGACACTGCTCAGAAGAAGACATTTATGCAGCCAACAGACACATGAAAAAATGCTCATCATCACTCGCCATCAGAGAAATGCAAATCAAAATCACAGTGAGATACCATCTCACATCAGCTAGAATGGCGATCATTTAAAAAGTCAGGAAACAACAGGTGCTGGAGAGGATGTGGACAAATAGGAACACTTTTACACTGTTGGTGGGAGTGTAAACTAGTTCAACCATTGTGGAAGACAGTGTGGCAATTCCTCGAGGATCTAGAACTAGAAATACCCACTGACCCAGCCATCCCATTACTGGGTATATGCCCAAAGGATTACAAATCATGCTGCTATAAAGACACAGGCACACATATGTTTACTGTGTCACTATTCACAATAGCAAAGACTTGGAACCAACCCAAATGTCCATCAATGATAGATCGATTAAGAAAATGTGACACATATGCACCATGGAGTACTATGCAGCCATAAATAAGGATGAGTTCATGTCCTTTGCAGGGACGTGGATGAAGCTGGAAACCATCATTCTCAGCAAACTATCACAAGGACAAAAAACCAAACACTGCATGTTCTCACTCATAGGTGGGAATTGAACAATGAGAACACTTGGACACAGGAAGGGGAATATCATACACTGGGGCCTGTTGTGGGGTGGGGGGGTATGGGGAGGGATAGCATTAGGAGATATACCTAATGTAAATGACGAGTTAATGGGTGCAGCACACCAACATGGCCCATGTATACATATGTAACAAACCTGCACGTTGTGCACATGTACCCTAGAATTTAAAGTATAATAAAAAAGATATGATTGACAAATAAAATTGTATATATTTAAGGTGTACATCATGATATTTTGATATACACACACATTGTGAAATAGTTACCACAATCATTTATCTTTGTTTAGATATCTAGTGGTGGGTCATGAGGTAAGTCTGTGCTTAACTTTAAAAGATACTGCAAACTGTTTCCCAAAGTGGCTCTACCCTTTTGCATTCTCACCAGCAGTGTATGAGTGTTATAATCATACACTCTTGCCAACATGTGGCATTTTAAGTCATTTAAAATTTATTTGTGTGTGTTTCTACAGATGCTCTTGAAGGGCCATGAGCCATTTGCTCTCTCCCCTATTGGCTGCTCACTATAATCTCTATCCGGCTGTCTTTTGAAAAATATTTTAAGAAATGGTAGGAAAAGCTTAATCAGGGGTAGGGATCAGGAAAGCTGTCTTTACATATCAGAGAGCCTTCGTGGGTAAAAGGAGGCAGTCTAATTCTATGAAGAGCAAACATCAGTAGTATGGAACCTTCAAGGTAGCATATTTGGGAATCCTACAATATAGAACCTTCTAAGTTTAAAACTGCATAACAATAGAATGAGTTTCTTCATTAAAAAAAGAGGTTCCTATTACTAGAGGTATTCAGAGATTGGATTAACACTTAATGGGAATGTTTCAAAGCAGATTCATGCACCAGATAAATGCTGGTTGCATGTACTTAAATGTTTCTATGAGAATGTGAAGCTAATAATATAAAAATTTTGTGACTTCTGACTTTTCCTTTCTGTTCTCTGCCCTTTCACCTGACTTCTGGCTGACCTCCAATTCCTAATGCTTTAGTACAACAAATGGATGGAAATCAATCCTCATTAAAGTAATCTGAAGATTTCCCTTTTCCAGAGTTTCTGAGTTGTAGTACATTTCCCAAATAAGAAGCTGTGATAGTGAAATTTCAGGCAAAGCAACAATCAGTGAACAATATGTTTTAGCTAGAATTTCATGCCTGTCACCACTCATATTAGATATAGCACCTAAGTCATCATCTAGTCTACCTACTGGCTAATAATGTAGGCCTTAAAAAGAAATCAAAGAGACAGAAAGCAAAGCTCCTAAATATGATTTGCAAAGCAGGGCAACAGATGAGGACTAACAAACTTCTTCTCAGCTTGGTTTTCACATCCGCATAGACCTGACTATCAAAAATTGTCCATCTGCCAACCCATTTTTGTATCCAACACCCTCTAGCCCTGATATGGTACTGTATGTTTTTAGAATACTGCTTACATCAACTGACAGCTTTTTAAAATATACTCATCAGGAGTGATGTATCTTTTATTCATCTTCACACTTTAAGTGTCTGTCAGGCTGTCGAGTCTTCCTATCTTCTGCAAGGATGTATCATCACAAAGGAAACTGGTTGTGACCTGCCACCAGGCCTCGGAGATTCAGTCTGCAGGGAGGCCCTGCAGAGCTGTGCCAGAGAAACTTGTTCCCAAGCCATCTGATCTTCTTCGTAAAAAATAATCCAAGAAAGAAACAGAATGAAATTGCGTCCAGGAAATGTTCATTTAACTTGCATTATATGTGAATAAAAAATGGAATCAATATCCGTAGGGATGGCTAAAGAACCAACCATCAAATGGGTTTGAGTTGACTTTATAGTGGAGGCAGTACATTGAGCTAGGCATCCTCAAATGCATTTGTCACCGGTAGTAGCAACTGTATAGAGGACACTTGTGTTCCTCTTTCTTCCATCTTTTTTCTGTCCAAAGGGCTTTTAATCATTCTCATTCGCAAATATCTTTTCCAGATGTGTTTTGGTCCATTTGTGTTGCTGTATAGGAATGCCTCAGGCTGGGTAATTTCTAAAAAGAAAAGTTTGTTTGGCTCATCGGTCTGCAAACTGTACAAGAAGCATGGTATAAGCATTTACATCTGAGGAGGGCCCCAGGAAGCTTCCAATCATGGCAGAAAGAGAAGGGGAGCCAGCATGTCACATGGCAAGAGAGGGAGCAAGAGAGAGAGGACAGAGGTGCCAGACTCTTTTTTAACAATTAGATCTCACAGGAACCAATAGAGCAAGAAGTCACTCATTATCCAGAGGACAACATCAAGATAACTTGTTCATGAGGAAACCATCCCCATGACCTAACACCTCCCAACCAGGTTCCACCTCCAACATTGGGGATCAAATTTCAACATGAGATTTGGAAGGGACAAATATCCAAACTACACCAAGGGGTATTGGCAGATTTTTCCATATAAAAATCATGGGAGAAGTATCTAGCATATGGATAGTATCATCTCAAAACATAAAGTCCCCTTGTTTCTAGGTCATTCCAGGAAGATGTTTAAGACTCAGAGAGGGCAAGTGATGGACTCTGTGTAATTCGAGAAGAAAGGAGTGAAACTCTGACCTCTTTATTACATCCAACTCCAAGCCTCAGAGAGAGTGAGGACTGAGAGTTCACATATCAACAGTGGCATAAGTCATGATTTTCAGTAACTCAAGGTTGACCATTACTGCAGAAGATAGAGGAATGCTGAAAATTGGCCATTACTCTTACCATTGATACAGAGTTTTCTGGCAGCAAGACTGTATTCCAGCTCCCCTTATACCCTAACTCTCATAGTCATGTAGATGAGGAGTTAAACTGTCAACAGTCTTCAAGACCTTATGAGTGCTGGCTCAAGAACTGGTGGAGTTGAGGCCTACTGGTGATGGCCGTAAGGAAATAGAGCTATGAGGAACTGGAGAAAGCTGATATGTTTACTTCCCTGCTTCTGGACTCCATAAAGACATTGGTTTCCCCCAGAATTTATTATTTTAAAGCTTACTAGCTTCGACGATTTTCAGAGTGACTGAACTCTGCTGGGTTAGGGCCTCCGAGTTTAACACTCCCTATTACAGGCCTTACCACTTAGTTAAGGATGAGTGGCATAAAACAAGCTCTCAATTCAGCTTAGCTGAATGACTCCTCTTGTCCCATGAGCATATTAGGAAGGAACTTTTGCTCAAAGCTCTGGGTAATTAGTATGACAACCAACTAATCATGACTTAAAATAAATCTGTTTATTGACTGCCTGAAAAATCTCTAAGATCCAGAATCATGACCTAAAATAAACTTGTCTTCATAGAGATGAGTAGGCACAGGGAGATGTGAGGTATAAGGAGCACTGGGAGAAGAGTTTGTTCCCCTGGAGAAGGGAAAGTGATTCTGAGCAGGGCAAACCCTAGTGGGTCAGAATAGGACTTGAGTTAGAACTTGCAGTCTCACTGCCTACTAGCAAGGAAAATCAGATTTCAGGAATGCTTCCATGCCACTGCTGCCACCCATGGGCTAGAACTACAAATCTCAGTCTGGGAGAGTCCAGGAGTGGGGGCAGAGGAGGGCAGTGGTGGGAAGAAAGCCATGCTGGGAACTGTAGTAGTGTTGCCTCCAAGTTCACTGGAGCCAGCTGCAATGCATCAGGATACTCAAGCAGCCTTATGGAGAAGTCCACAGGGTAAGGAGCCTAGGCCTCCTGACAATAGCCAGCCTCAACTTGCCTACTATGGGAGGAAGCCATCGTAGAAGTGGAATCTCTGGCCTCAATCAAGCCATCAGATGACTACAGCCACAGCCGATATTTTGACTACAACCTCATTAGAGACCCTGAGCTGGAACCACCCAGCTAAGCCACTCCTGAATCTTTTACCCACAGAAATTATGTGAGAAAATAAATGTTGGTTGTTGTTTTACCTCCCCTCCACACACAATAAAAGGTGAGTAGAAGTTTTACAAAGACAGAAGTCATCTTTTAAAAACGACCAAAATAGGCACCTAACTGCTGAAGACTCATGGCCTTTTGTACCAGCTTACAAAACGGGCACTAAGCCCGCTTACAACAATGCTAAAAGAAACCAGACATCTGATGGATATGGATGTCAAAAAAAAAGACAAGACATAACAACCTCTACCAACACCACTACCACCACTACCACTACCATGACTTACAGAGTGTTTATTTTGGGCCTAATACTGTATTTCTTTTACATCTGAAATTTCATGTAATTGTGAAAGCAATAGAATAAAACCATTCTTATCCTCATTTTACAGAGGGAGAAAATGATTCTGAAAGGTTAGTGGCTTGCTGCAGATCCCTCCATAAGTAAGTGGGAGGGCTGAGATTCAAACCCAAGTCTATTTGGCTCAAAAGCCCTATATTCTTTTTAAAATGATTTTTATTATATATTGACAAACTGTTGTATATATTTATTGGGTACAAAGTGGTGTCACAATTTTTAAACACAATATAGAAAGACTAAATTAAACTACCATCCATCATCTCAAATATTTAACGTTTTTGTGATGAGAAAATTAGAAATTTATTATCTTAGTGATATTGAAATGTACAGAACTAAATTGTTAGCTATATTCACCATGCTGTGCAATTAATTAATCTAAAAAATCAAACTTATTCTTTTTGTCTAGCTGAGGAAAAGCTCTATATTCTTAACTAATTATGCTAGACTGTCTTGTAGAGATCATCTGGTGAAAAATATGCTGGTGTTGAGAGAAGCATCAACTTCTTAATTGGTAGATTCCCTCGACCTCCCAACTTGTTCCCTCTTCATCTTTCCATCTATTGTCAGCCAAGTTGTGACTGAGACAGGAAAGTAGGTAGAAGCTAATAGCCCAGAAGAAATAAGGCCTCTGTGTTTGGATTTAATAAATTTGGAGATTTTTCTGCAAATGTGTTCATCATCTCCATTTACTATCATTGGTATGTGAAAGACACCAGTTGTTCCTATTTTACAGATGGCAAATCCAAAGGATAAAGTATCCTCCATCACGGAGCCAAAATGCCCTAAATACCAGCCCAACGTTTCTCATTTCACAGGTTTTCCTGTGGCTCCCACTGAAGCTCCTGGGTGACTACCAACTTTTTCTGGATGGTAAGGAACTCCTCCAGCCAGCAGAATTAATGTTTAAGGACTGTTTTGGGTTTATCAGACCAAAGAGACGGACTGAAAGTTATGGTGAACAACAGGCTTTGGTTTATACTTGTCACATCTGGGGCGCTGGAGAAGTCGTGGAAATTTACTCTGAAAGTTCCATGATACAAATAAAAAATTCTTCCTTCTCTCACAATTGGAGAAAAAGTGATTTATCAGGTGCTGCCATGGAATTTTCTGGTTATTCATATCTCCTATTGATTTGTATAAATATACATGTATAAAAGAACAACAAATCATATTTGCTTTCAGAAACATTGTTTTCTGTTCATAAAGAGATTGGTAATTTTATGAGACCTATTGATTTTTCCTAAAATAACATGATTTAGTCTTGAACTCCCACGCCAACAGCTGAGAAGGCAAGGTGTTGGAACTTTAAAATACTGAATTTTTTGTTTTTTTTTTACTGTAAGGAGGAGTTTGAAGTTTTTTTTTCCCCAAGTATCTATGCCTTCTCCCTCCTACCCATTCAACTCCACTTTTACATTTTCTTATTAAACATCCCTAGCTTTGATAAAGGAGAAATGAAATAAAGTTCATTAGGAAGAAACCTCTAGTATGGTAGTTTTGTTTGTTTGTTTGTTTTGAGATGGAGTCTCTGTTGTCCAGACTGGAGTACAGTGGCATGATCTCGACTCACTGTAACCTCCATCACCCAGGTTCAAGCAATCCTACTGCCTCCACCTCCTGCGTAACTGGGATTACAGGCGTGTACCACCATGCTAGGCTACTTTTTGTATTTTTAGTAGAGACGGGGTTTCACCATGTTGGCCAGACAGGTCTCAAACTCCTGACCTCAGGTGATCTGCCCTCCTCGGCCTCATGAAATGCTAGAATTGCAGGTGTGAGCCACCGCACGAGGCCTAGTATCGCATTTTGAATAAATCAATAAGCAAAACTAAAAAGTTTGAACATGACCATCTGATAAATATTTTTCTTAAAAGAACAGAAGGGAGAAGTAAACACGCATGTATGGATTTAATAACCTAATGAATTATATCCTTAGGCAAAAATGAAGCTTAAAAAACAAATTTTAAAAGTCTTTTGTTTATGCTTTGTCAATAGTTCTCAAGATAATATCACTTGTCTCATTTTGGATTTTTTCTAGCTTCCCCCTAACACTGAGCTTTTCTTGAGACTTACCTTCTGAACTTTCCACTTTCCTTTTACCTCCATCTCTACTACTGAGAGTGAGCTCAAATTCAAGAGAATTCAATTACTTGGAGATGTGTCATGAGGGCATGGGAGTTTGTTAGCAATCACTTCTTTCAAATTTATTTCCTTTACGAAATATATTTTCCTACAACGAAAAAAAATTCTCTCCAAAGACAGTAATGTTATTTTTTAAAACTCTCAAGAAGATACTAATAGTAACTGCAAAAAATGTTGTACCATAAATTATAAATAATCACACAGACACTCCATAAACAAGCAGCTATCCCCTTGAGAAAACTGAATGAATACCCAGTGGACATTCAATCTGAGCATGTTCTGAAGAATTGAAACATGTATAAGGGGTTGTCAGTATAGAAGAATGCTTGGTAGTGTTGGTTGGTGGTGGGGTGGTGGACTAATATTAGGGTGACTTTACCCAGTAATATGGTTTGGCTCTGTGTCTCAACCCAAATCTCACCTTGAATTGTAATTCCCATAATCCCCAAGTATTAAGGGCGGGACCAGGTGGAGGTAATTGGATCATGGGGGCAGTTTCCCTCATGCTCTTCTCATGACAATGAGTGAGTCTCATGAAATCTGATGGTTTTACAAGCGTTTGGCATGTCCCCTGCTTGCACTCACTCCATCCTGCTGCCATATGAAGAAGGTGCCTGTTTCTCCTTTGCCTTTCACCATGATGTAAGCTTCCTGAGGCCTCCCCAGCAATGCGGAACTGTGAGTCAATTAAACCTTTTTCCTTTATAAATTACTCAGTTTTGGATATTTGTTCATAGCAGTGTGAGAATAGACTAATATACCTAAGGACTCACTAAGCTGATGCCGAAGAGATCCATCAGTAAACAAAGTGCCCAGAAGATAACAATAATTTGTTTCTAAAATTCCAAGCTTCACTTTTAGTTTCTAATCCAGCATGTAAGAAGCTTTAGAAATAACCACTCGGGCCTAATAACAAATAAAAGGCGAAACAAACCAAAAAAGACAAACAACTCTTCTTAAATGTGTCAGAGAAGTGAGGTCACAGGGCAAACTGCTGCCCCCTAAATTAGAGAGACAGACAGGCAGATGGAGATAATTCCAACTTACAAAAGCAGAAACCCAGGAGCAGAAACTTCCGTAGGAACCAGTGCTGGAGTAGGAAAACCTGAATTGTAATTGACGAATTGGTGAAGGCTTAGTATGGACAAGTCTGAGAGTTAAGACCTCTGGGGGTCTGTCATGGGGCTTCCACATTTTTGTGAATTTTATTACCAGGAGCTCTACTAGGTCCTCATAGTGAATACGTAGAAAATTCCCTTTATTCTTCTGGTAGAGAAGAAATAGGAAACATTTTGAAATAAGCCAAAGCATTCTGTTCTTCTTAACAATGTCTGCCTTTAAAAAACTTTTTTTTTTTCACCAGAGCCTAACAAGCTAGGGTTGTACCAAAGCCTAATCTTCTTGGATGAAAGGAAATATGCAAATCCAGCCCCCTCCAACCTACCATGTGGGAGAAGGGAAATATACAAATCCAAACCCCTCCAGTCATCCGGTGGTACCTAAAAAGAGAGAAAAAAGAAAACAGAAACACTGGTGAAGTTCACAGTCCAGAGGCATATGCTTATTAAAGGATTGATACCTAATCATAGGATTATGGAATGCTTACTCTTCTCCTCCACCTTACTAGTACATTACTAAAGGCGTTTTTGACACAGATCTTTTTGCCCAATACATCATATCTATCGTTCAACAAAAAATTACAAGGCATACTAGAAGATATGGGCATGGTGGCTCATGCCTGTAATCCCAACACTATGGGAGGTCAAGGCAGGTGGATTGTTTGAGTCCAGAAGTTCTAGAAGAGCATGGGCAACATGGTGAAACTCCATCTCTACAAAAAATACAAAAAATTAGCAGGGCATGATGGCTTGCACCTGTAATCCCAGCTGTAATCCCAGAAGGCTGATGCAGGAGGATTGCTTGTGCCAGAAAGTGCCCACTGCAGTGAGCTGAGATCGTGTCACTGCACTCTAGCCTGGGTGACAGAGTGAGAATCTGTCTCAAGAAAAAAATGATAAAAAAAAACACATTGTGAAGAAACCAGACAAGCACCAGAGCCCGAGTCAGATATGGCAAGAATGTTGGAATTATCAGAACAATAAACTTTTAAAACCATGATTAATATGCTAAAGCTTTTAATGGGCAGGTAACATTCAAGAACTGATGGATAATGCCAGCAGAGAGATGAAAATTCTAAGAAAGAAAAAGAAATGCCATATATCAAAAACACTGTAACAAATGAAGAATGCCTTTGATGACCTAATTAATGTACTGGACACAGCCGAGGATGGAATCTATGAGCTTAAAAAAAAAAATCATAATAGAAACTTCTCAACTTGAACAAAGAATAAAGAAAAAAAACTGAGAAAAAACTCTCCAGAACAGAATATCCAAAAACTGTGGGAAAATGAAAAATGCATAAAACGTATGTAATAAGGATACTAGAAGGAGAGGAAAAAGAGAAAAGAACAAATGAAATATTTGAAACAATAATGACTGACAATTTTCCTCAAATTAATGGCAGACACCAAACCACAGATCCAGTAATCTCAGAGAACATTAAGCATGATAAATGCCAAAAAATATACCTAGGCATATTATATTTAATCTTGAGAAAATCAAAGATAAATAAATATCCTCAAAGGAGCAAGAGACAAAAAAAGTCTTATCTATAGAGAAGCAAAAATAAGAATTACATCCTATTTCTATTCAGACACCATGCTAGTAAGAAGAGAGTAGAGTGAAATAGTTAAGATGTTAACAGAAAACTCCTCTCCCAACATAGAATTCTATACCCTGCAAAATTATCCTTCGAAAGTGAAGGAAAAAAGAATTTCTCAGATGAAAAATAAAATTGAGGAAATTTGTTGCCAGTAGACATGT
Organism: Mandrillus leucophaeus; assembly: GCF_000951045.1. Lineage (NCBI taxonomy): Eukaryota > Metazoa > Chordata > Mammalia > Primates > Cercopithecidae > Mandrillus > Mandrillus leucophaeus. Next base: position 2,053,686 of record NW_012102798.1, read on the forward strand.
CTTGCAATAAATGTTAAAAGAAGTGTTTTAGAGAGTGGAATGGTATTGGTCAGAAACCCAGATCTACAAAAAAATAAGGAAGAGTATTAGAAAAGTAATAAGTAAAGGTGAAATAAAAACTTTTATTTATTTTTTATTTTTTTGCTTAACTGATCGAATGGACAACAATTTGTTCTACATAATAATGGCAACATAAATTTGCTTATGTATGCCTATGTATAAGTGAAATACATGACAACAATGATACAAGGAAAATGAGGGAGGAATTAGGAATATTTGTTATTATAAGGTACTTGCGTTATCCATGAAATGGTATGGTGTTATTTAAAAGTCAACTTGGGTTAGTTGTAAATGTATATTGCAAACACTAAGGCAATCATCAAAAATTATAAAAGGGAAATATTATAAAAAGAAATAAAATTAATATTCTAAGAAAGGAGAGAAAAGGGAATCTCATAAGATGTTTAATTAAAACCAAAAAAAAAAGGCTGAAAATCTGTGGAAGATTAAAGAGGAAACAAAGAACAAGGGCAATAAAAAGAAAACAGTAACAATATAGTAGATATTAATCCAACCATGTCAATGATCACCTTAAACACCAGTGGTCTCAATACATCAATTTAAAGACAGACTGTCAGATTGTATTGAAAAACAAGACCCAAGTATATGTTGTCTACAAGAAATCCACTTTAAATATAAAGATACATTTAGATTAAAAATAAAGGCAAGAAGAAAGACATACCATTCTAGCACTCATTTTAAAAGTAGGAGTAGCTATATTAATTTAAGACACAGCAGACTTCAGGGCAAGGAAAGTTATTAGGGGTAAAGGGGAATTACAGAAAAATACAGGGACAGCACAAGAAAACCTGGCAATCTTTAGTGTATATGTGCCTAATGAGAGAGTCTCCAAATACCTGTGGCAAAAACTGATAGAATTGCAAGAAGAAATAGATGAATCCACTGTTATAGTTGGAGACTTTAACATTTCTGTCTTAGAAAAGGACAGACCTAGCAGGCGGAAAACCAGCAAGGACATAGTTCAAGTCAAAAGCACCATCAAACGAATCTATACAATTGACATCCATAGAAAAATTCACCTGACAGCAGGATCCACATTCTTCTTAAGATCACATGGAACATTCATCAAGATAGACTACACTCTGGGTCAGAAAATACCCCTTAACAAATTTAAAATTATGGAAATCATGCAATGTCTGCTTTCAGACCACAGTACAATTAAACCAATAATAAATAACAGAAAGGTAGCTGGAAAATCCCAAATACTTGGAGATTAAACAACCCAGTTCTAAAAAATACATGGGTCAAAGAGGACATCTTCAGAGAAATTTTAAAAATATTTTGAAATAAATAAAAATGAAAATACAGTATGGAGATTTCTTAAAGAACTAAAAATAGAACTACCATTTGATCCAGCAATCCCACTACTTGGTATCTATGCAAAGGGAAATAAGTCATTATATGAAAAAGATGAATGTACACACACATGTTTATAGAAGCACAATTTGCAATTGCAAAGATATGGAACCAACTTAAGTGTTCATTGACCAATGAATGGATAAAGAAAAGTGGTATATACATACCATGGAATACTACTCAGCCGTGAAAAGGAACAAAATAATGTATTTTGCCACAACTTGGATGGAACTCGAGGCCATCGTTCTCAGTAAAGTAACTCAGGAATGGAAAACCAAATATCACATGTTCTCACTTATAAGTGGGAGCTAAGTTGTGAGGATGCAAAGGTGTAAGAATAATATAATGAACTTTGGGGACTCAGAGGGGAAGGGTGGGATGGGGATGAGGGATAAAAGACTACATATTGGGTACTGTATACACTGCTTGGGTGATGGGTACACCAAAATCCCAGAAATCACCACCAAAGAATTGATTCATGTAACCCAAAACCACCTGTACCAGAAAAACTACTAAAATAATAATAACAAAATAAAAAACACTAAAATACATTTTATCAGAAGTTGTAGAATGCAGCAAAAGCAGTTCTTAAAGGGAAATTTATAGCATTAAATGCATATATTAGAAAAGAAGAAAATGTTTAAATTATTAATGTAAGCTTCTACCTTAGGAAACTAGAAAAATAAGAAAAAAATCCAAAGTAGGAGAAAATAAATAATAAAAAATATTCAGTACAACATTGAAAACTAGTAGTGAGAGGTGATACCTTGCTTTGTTCCTGATCTTAGCAGGAAAACTTTGAATTTCTCACATTAAGCATGATGTTAGCTCTAGGTAAGCAATAGATAGGGATGTTCTTTATCAAATTGAGAAGTTTTTTTCTCTATTCCTAGTTGGCTGAGAATTTTTCTCAGGAATACATGTTTGATTTTGTCAACCTGCTTTACTGCATCTCTTGATATGATCATGTGATGTTTTCCTTTATTAGCCGATCGATGTGAAGGATTACATTAATTGACTTTTGAATGTTGAACCAGCCTTGGGTACCTGACATACATCCCACTTGGTCATAGTGTGTAATGACTTATACATTGTTGGATTTTATTTCCTAATATTTTGTCAAAGATTATTGCATTTATGCTTATAAGAAATATTGGGCCTCAGTTTTCTTTTCTTGTAATGACTTTATCTGGTTTTAATATTAGGGTAATGCTGTTCTCATGTAAGAGTTAGGAAGTATTTCCCTTGCTTATATCTTCTGGAAGATATTGTAGAGAATTGGTATAATTTCTTTCTTTTATGTTTTATAGAATTCACTGCTAAACTCATCTGGGCCTGGCACCTTCTGTTTTTTGGAGTAATTACTTGTTTATTTGATTTTTTAACAGATATAGGCCTATTCTGATTTTATTTATTTTATTTCATTTTGTTTTGTTTTGTTTTACTTTAAGCTCCGGGATGCAAGTGCAGAACGCGTAGGTTTGTTCAACGTTGTACTGAAAGCCCTACCTAATCTAATAAGGCAAGAAAATGAAATAAATATAGATAGATAGGGAATAAAAAATAAAACTTTTTTTGCAGGTGATATGATCATCCATGTAGAAAAATCTGACTGCTTTCCTATGTAACAGCAATTAACAAGTGGAATTTGAGATTAAAAACACATTACCGTTTACATTGGCACCCCCAAAATAAAATACTTAGGTATAAATCTTTAAAAACATGTACAAGATCCTTATAGAGGCACTACAGAACTCTGATAAAATATATAAAAGAAGAACTAAATAAATAAAGAGCTATTCCAGATTCAAGGATAGGAAGATTCAATATGTTCGAGATGTCAGTTCTTTCCAATTTGATCTATGTATTCAACACAATCCCAAATCAAAAATCATAGCAAGTTGTTTAGTGGCTATCAACAGACTAATTCTAAAATGTATGTGGAGAAGAATAAAATCAGAGGACTGATACTACTGGATTTCAAAATTTAATATAAAGATACCAATGTGGTATTGGTGAAAGAAGAAACAAATAAACTAATGAAATAGAATAGAGATTTCAGAAATAGACCTATATAAATGTAGTCTACTGATCTTTAATAAAGGCACAAAGGCAATACACTGGAGCAAAGACAGTCTTTTCAACAAATGGTGCTAGAACAACTGGACATCCACATGCAAATATCATGAATCTAGACACAGACCTTATACCTTTCAAAAAATTAACACAAAATGTATCATAGACCTAAATTAAAAATAAAAAACAATAAAACTCTCAGAAGACAATATAGGAGAAAATCTTTATGACCTTGGATATGGCGATGACTTTAGATACAACATCATATGTGCAAACCAAGAAATAAATAATTGAAAAGTTGGACTTCATTAAAATAAAAACCTTCTGCTCTGTGAAAGACAATGTTAAGAGAGTGGGAAGATAAGCTGAGGATTGGGAAAAATATTTATAAAAGGCTCATCTGATAAAGGACTATTGTCCAAAATATACTGAGAATCTTTAAAACTCAACAATAAGGAAATTTTTAAAAACCTGATTAAAAAGTAAGCAAAATACCTGAACAGATCTCTCACCAAAGAAGATATATAGATGGTAAGTAAGCATATAAAAGGGCATTCAACATCATATGTCATTAAAGAATTGCAAATTAAAATAACAGTGAGTTATTACTGCATATCTATTAGAGTAGCCAAAATCCCAAACACTGACAACACCAAATGCTGGTCAGGATGTGGACAACAGGAACTCTTTTTCATTGCTGGTGAGAATGCAAAACAGTACAACCCCTTTGGAAGGCAGTTTGGTGGTTTCTTACAAAACTAGTCGTCCTCTTACCATGTGATCCAGCAATTACACTCCTTGGTACTTACCTAAAGGAAATGAAAACTTAAGTGCTTACAAAAATTTGCACACTGATGTTTACAGTAGCTTTATTCATAATTACCAAAACTTGGAAGTAGCCAAGATTAATAAAGGTGACTCAATTAATAAACTGGGGTACATCCAGTTATGTATTTACTGGATGTAATGTAATACTATTCATCACTAAAAGAAATGAGCAATGAAGCCGTGAAAACACATAAAGGAAACTTAAATGCATATTACAAAGTGCAAGAAGTCAATCTAAAAAGGTTATTACTGTATAGTTACAACTATATGACCTTCTGGAAAAGGCAAAAGTACAGAGAAAGCAGAAAGATCAGTGATTGCCAGGGGCTAGAGGAAAGGGAGGGATGAATAGGCAGAGCACAGAGGATTTTAGGGCAGTGAAACTATTCTGCACAATAGTACAACAATAGATACATGCTATTATACATTTATCAAAACACATAGAATATACAACAGCAAGAGTGAATCCTAATGTCAACCATGGACTTTGGATGATAATAATGCATCAATGTAGGTTCATCCATCATAAAAAATAAACCACTGTGGTGCAGGATGTTGACAATGGGGGAGTTTGTGGGAGGCGAGGGCGTCAGGGAACATATGAGATCTCTCTGTACTTTCTGCTCAATTTTGTTATGAGCCTAAAACTGCTCTAATAATAAAATATATTAGTGTAAAAAAAACCAACTTCAGTAAAATATTTCTTAAATTCCCAGCTTTACTCTTTCTATACCTTTCCCATATGTTAGAAAAAAAGAAAATCCAGGCAATTGAAAGCCTTTTTCCTAGGTAGACATTATGACATTAGTGCTTTTAACCTGCTTCTCACATGGGGCCATTTATTAAATTGCTACCCAGTATGCTTCAGATTAGTTGTAACCCTAGCAGAACTGTGCACATGAAAGATTCATGTCTTGGGCACTAATCCAAGAAGGTCATTCACCACAACCTCAGATGTAGCAGTTGCCAGAAGATTTATTTTCAGCCTCCTCACACAATGATAATCAGCCTTTATGTTTTCAATGAGTGGTTTGCAATGCCTGTGAACTTTTCTGCAACCCAAAGTCCAGAAGATTAATCAGATTGTGTTTAGCTAGACCAAAGAGAATCTGTAAGTGGAAATAATTCTGTTAAAGCCAAAGCTCCCCAAAGATATTAACATCTATGCATTTGCTGCCTTGTAAATAGTATATTTATTAAAGATTTTTCATCAACATTCTTCCCAGCATGTCCTGGGATTGTTATAACTGTATTTGAATTAATTTATGTTCTTTCATTTATATTAAGTCTACAAGTATTAAGTTCCAACTGGAAAAAACTCTCCTTTCGGATTTACATAATTGATTCTTATTAATCTATGAGGGGAGTTTACAAAATCATCCCAGACATTAGGTGCACGAACTAAAGACTGGTTTCAGCAATCGGGACTGAGTATCCTGATTTGGAAAATGAACCTGGGCAGAGAGAGAAAACATGGGAAAGTACAACCCATGTAAGTTAAAACCAAATTCTGGGTTTTAGGATATTAGATAAGCAGGATGTTAGGTAAAGATAAGTACAGCCCCAGGACCTGGGTAGGATGTCAACTGACAAATGTACTAGTTTGAATGAAATAGGGATTTGAAGCCAGGGAGATAAACCACATAGTATATTTTTCAAATTTTGCATTAATTCATTTGTAGCAAGACCATTTTTTTACATCACATAAGGAAGCTCATGAGACATCCTTGTGGAGCCCTAAGAAACTAGAAACATCTTCTAAAACAAGAATCAGGAACACAAGGTGGCCAAAACAAGAAGTCAATACAGCACAAAACGTGGAGTACAGTTGGTCAGTATGGGATTTATCAAGCACAAACTTCTAGGTTCCTTGCAATGAGAGTTTCATATAGAGGTAAAAATATAATTTTCAGGTGACAGCCCAGAACTTCTTTATAAAAGAATCCATTTTTTAGTACAGCCTAATGGTCAGAGTGGATTGAGTCTTCCGTAAAACTGGCTTATTATGTGAACTTTTTACGTAGGCTTATGCTATATAACCAGGGCACTTGGGGGTGGGTGGGGGGTGCTATTGACCAGTAGATTCTATGAACCTCTGTTTCCTTTCCTGTCAAAGACTGACCACTAGTTTGAGTTGACAGCTAGGTACCTGGGGGGATCGGTAAGTTGCTTTGCCTTCATACATCCATAATTCACATGTATGGACAAAGTCCCTTTATCTATACTTGAAAGGAATTGATCTCATCACCAGACACATGGTTAAGGAGTTAGTCAATCGATTCTCCTGTTGTTTACATTTTGGCATAAAAATCACGGGAACCCCCCCCCGCCCATACACACAGACACACAATAAAATAAAACAACACAAATACCTGCTTGTAAATTAATCACTCAATTTAAATATTATTTTGAGCCAAACATAATTCCACCCAGCAATATGGGACAAAATATTTGAGTAATAGTGACATAGAATAAAATAATGAAAAAAGGAAACAAATAGCTTAACATTTTCATAACAAGCCACTTGGTAGTTGAGGTAGGTATTACTATCTCCATTATTCAGATGGGAAAGCTGAGGTTCAGGGAGGAGAACTATAACTAAGGATGTAAAGACAGCACTAGAAGCAAGGTCCATCTTAATCATAATCCAATTCTTTTCCAGTTACATCTTAGCTTGCAGGGGAGAACTGAAACTAAAGAAGCAACTTACAAGCAGAATCTAGACTCTTAAGAGTCTACAGTCAACATTATATTCTTAAGGCTTTTGAGGGCTTGGATGTACAAGTCAGGGGACAACACTGATCTTGATCCCTGAGACCCTCTTAAAGGTGCCTCATGCCTAGAAAATTTATTTTCTTTCACTTAGAAAAGAAATTGCTGATGGCGTGTCAGGGATGACCAGAGCAACAGTCAACGATAAGACCAGGGAAGGAACCCTCCTTTGCTGACCAGCATCAGAATACTACAGACACGGTGATTATTGGAGTTTGCTATCTATGATGCCAGCTATCTCTCAGCTTGCAAATAATCCATGTTTTCTGGGTCATAGATAGCAAATAGGTTTCATTTCACATGCCAAATCTTGTCAGTCGGTAGTGGCCATTTGCAGTGCTATATCAAGAATGATTCTAAGGTTGTCTAGACAATAAGAAAGAATACTGTGATCTATTTAAAACCATTTCCATGGACCCAGGAATGGGGAGGGACAGCACCTGGGCCAAGCATTTGCAACTCTTGAGTTGGCATGAGTCTGCGCAAGAAGATCGCATAATAAGGCAGTTTTACAGAAGACTCAATCCACTCAGACCATTAGGCTGTACTGAAAATGGATCCTTTTAGAAAGAAATTTTGGGCTGTCACCTTAAAATTGTATCTTTACCTCTAAGTGAAGCTCTCTTTGCAAGGAACCTACAAGTTTGTGCTTGATAAATCCCGTACTGACCAACTGTACTCCATATTTTGTGCTTTCTTGACTTCTTATTTTGGCCTTCTTATATTCTTAATTCTTGTTTTAGGGGATGTTTGTTTTTCTATAAATTTCTTCTCCTCAGCTCCACAAGAAGATCCATCCTCTTTCTGCTTATCATGCTCATAAGGAAAAAAAGATTTTAGGAGTGCTGGGCTGCCGCTTTGGATTCAATATGTTATTTAAACTTTGGAGTCAATTTTGTTAGTCAAAAATCTATCCATTATTCTGGTTACTGTACTGTGAGTTGGTATTGTTTTTCTCTTCTCAGATTATTGTCTAGACATGAGGCTGTAAAGAGTGTTCTCAAGCAGCCCTGTTTAGTTACTCTTGTGATACAACTTCCTTGCGGATTAATTGACTTAGTCTTTTTTGGTGGAGGGTTGTCTTCTATCAGTTACTAGCTGTGTAACCTTAGGAAAATGAATTCACCTCTCTAAGCCTCAGCTTTTTCATCTAAAAATCAGAACCCCCACACATAATGAAATAAAACAACAAGAAGACATGCTTATAAATCAATCACTCAATTTAAATATTGTTTTGAGCCAAAAATAATCCCATCCAGCAATGTGAGACACAATATTTGAGTAACAGTGACACAGAATAAAATAATCAAAAAAAGAAACAAATAGCTTACACTTTCACAACAAGCCACTTGGTAGTTAAGGTAGGTATTAGTATCTCTATTGTTCAAGTGAGGAAGCTGAGGTTCAGGGGAGGATAACTATAACTAAGGATGCAAAGACAGCACTAGAAGCCAGGTCCATAGATAGAATTTGCTATCTATAATGCCAGCTATCTCTCATCTTGCAAACAATCCATGTATTCTGGGTCATAGATAGCAAATAGATTTCATTTCACATGCCAAATCTTGTCAATTGGTAGTGGCCATCTGCAGTGCCGCATACCTCTTTCACAGGGTTGTTGAAAGGATTAAATAAGAGAGTACCTAGAAAGTACTTAGAAGCATGCCTGTTTTATAGTAGTCACTCTATAAATGTTAATTTTTGCTCCTCTATTTCTTAGAAATAATATTTTTCACTTTAATTATTGATTGGACAGCTAAACACCTGACTATCTATTTTCTCTCAGATTTGTTATTTTCAGAGAAAGAGATTATGAAAACACTTCATAAATAACAAACCTTATAAAAATATTGTTAGTAATAAAATTATTAAAATATTATTACCAAATTGGATAAAATTGATTCTCAGATTAATCCATCTGTTTAACGTTTTTTTGGGCTAAACTGTCTCTTTATTCTATGCAGTAACTGCTTTACATATTTCCCTCAATTCAGTTATGTTCAACCACTACTTATCAAGAGTTCCAATGCATCTAGCAATTCTGCTAAGCACTGTTGTGGATAACACATAAATAGAAGACCAAGTTCCTTATTACAGAGCTTATGGAGTAGAAGTCAAAATCAGACTCAAACACAAGTATAGTAAATGTTTCAGTGACATAAAATACTATATCATTTACATTGTCTACAAATTCCCAAATACCAAGGAACCAGAACACTTTTCTTTTCGTAAAAGTTCATGATAATTCAGAAGGCACTTCATGAGCTGTAAATGCACTGGGATCATTAATATGCATATAGATTAACATTTGCCAGGACTAAAGAAAAATTTTCTTTATTTAGATTCTCCAGCATGAATTCTGGGTAACTAAGACCTTACATTTGTATAAATTATCCCATTTTTTAGTGTTTTCACATATATTCTCACAATTTTTCTTTATGGTACCCTATTGTGAAATAGGTGGAATAGGTGTCAACAATCTTGACAAATCCAGTTTTAGTCAATAAACTCTAATGAATGCTTACTACATGCCAGTTACTTTGCCAGTGATATAAAAATACAACAGAACCCTTGTTCTCATAAATTCATTTAGATCACTAACACATGTACAGCTATTGATAATGCTAGTATGGCACTTAACACATTATAATAAAAAATACAACAGGAATACAAAAAGGGAAGTTTTAATCCCACCTGGATTTTAAAAAAAGTGAAAGCTTTACAAGAGTGGTGGAACTTTAACTGGGCCCTGACGCATAAATGGTTTTTACCTGGCAGAAAAAAAGGAAGGGTATACTAGGCAGAAAGATGAGCATAAGCAAAGAATGTAAGATGTAGATAAGTATGATGAAATCTGGGGCGGGTGAACAATTCTGTGGGCTCTATGTGGCTAGACGTATGATATGTGGCTATCAGTAATGGGACATAAAGCTAGAAAAATAAACTTGGGTTGAATTGGGAAGGGCTTTGAATGGTCTGCTGAAGAGCCCATAATGACTACTGCTACTTTTAGCACTTCCTATGTGCCAAGCAATGTGCTACCTGCTTTAAGTATGCATTCATTCGCATTTTTCTCCTCACAAAGACTGCATGAAATCAGTATTGTTTTAATTCCATTTAAATTTGGCCCAGGACCTAAGTGGCAGAGCCAGGATATAAATCAGGTCTGTTTGGTGCCACAGCCCATGGTCTTAATCCCTCTGTGCACTGCCTAACATATTACGTGTCTGTTGGCAGGGCTCGCTTATCCTCCTGTTGTGTCCCAGGAATATTTTCACCTTATTTCTCCTCTTTCAGCTCCCTCCTTTAACTCTTTTATAGTTAAACATCTCTTGACACAACAAAATGAGTTAGAAGGAGGGGCTGGCGACTACTTCCACCAATTCCAACTGGAAGGTTATTTTGGGGAACATTAAGAATTAGCTGTTCCTCAAGCCTTGGTACTTCCAGGCCCTACCAGAGGTAAATACACCTGTGCTTGGTTCGTTAGTGCAACCTACTAACTGTTTCACTGGCAAAATGCCCCTACTATTCCATAGTCATTGGATGAATTATCTGAAGTTATCTGGACTTCTCTGGAGAAGAAGATATAACAGGGTTAATCCATTTCTAAACCCCTCTTAGAATTTTAGGAGATTCATCAAGAATGTCAGAAGAAAAAAAAAGTCACAGCCACCCACCCACTCTCCTAATGACAGCTTAGATCTTCTCAGAGAAGAAATTTCCCATTTCTGGGTGTGAATGTAATTTTCTCTGCTTTGGAGTCCTACCCCGTAATCTAGGGAAGCTGACATTTTCCATTCTGTAATAGGGTAAGGACATTGGTTTGATGATTTTGCTTTGCCAGAAGCTCTTTTTCTTTCATGGCATATGGTAGCCCTGGCTGCATCTGTTCTGATTGCCAAGAGCTTCACCATTTTCTAGGGAGTCTTTACAAAGACAATGGTTCAAAAACCATAAATCCATCCCCTCTATTGTTAAACGAGTCTTAGACCCCTTACCATTTCTGTGAGGGTATGCCTGTCACCTGATTGGGGCCACACCTGTCACCCAATTAGGGTCAGATTTATATATATATATCTTATGTTAATTTTTTTTGCCATTCCAAGTATCTCCCATGCTTGCTTTCTTACTTGGTCCGTGAGGTAGGCAAAATAAATATCATTGTCCTTCAATATATGAGGAAATTCAAATGTAACAAAATTAGTACTTTTTAAGGGCAATTCAATTTGAAGTGGAAGCAAAATTAGAATGGAGGTCTCCTACTCTCAGCATTGTGGAGACTCTACTATATCACTTTGCTTAAATAAGGCATAAACAGGTTTCCCCCACTTCCCTACATACTCCAGCATTTGCATGCTAATTTTTTCCTTCATGACTTAAGAGCCTCTGAAGCTCTTAATGTTCTGGTTGAGGATCTGTAGCCACCTAGAACTGACCAGATATTTGGAGAGGCCCTGGGAAGACCTGCTCCAGATTCAGGGTGCCGGCTGAGTGTACAATCTCAGTGTTATTAGGCTAAGTTTTGTTAGATCTCTTCTGTGTCATAGTAATCAATAATACCTAACATTCATCCATTGTTTTCTATCTACCAGGAAGAGTGCTGTGTGCTTTACAGGGACTGTCTTGTTTACTTCTAACAACCCCATGGAGTAGGTACTATTTTTTCATCTTAATTTTTCAAGCTCTTAACCACTCAAATTTGCTTCCACCCCAAAACTGCAATACTAGAGACCTTCTAAAGAGTTTAATGACAGAGACTAGTATTGAGAAGTTGATTTGTCATTTGTGTTTCCTTCCCTAAATCTTTGTCCCATGTCTATTTTTAACAGCTTTTGGAGATGTGTCACACCACATAATTCAGCCATTTGACATGTATAATTCAATGTTTTTAGTACATTCACAAACTTGTGTAACAATCACAACAATCAATTTTATTTTATTTGTTTGTTTGTTTTTTTGAGACAGAGTCTCGCGCTGTGGTCCAGGCTGGACTGCAATGGTAAGATCTCAGCTCACTGCAACCTCCACCTCCGGGGTTCAAGTGATCATCATGCCTCAGCCTCCTGAGTAGCTGGGACTACAGGCACACACCACCACGCCTGACTAATTTTTGTATTTTTAGTAGAGATGGGGTTTAACCATGTTAACCAGGCTAGTCTCAATCTCCTGGCCTCAAGTGATCTTCCCTCCTTGGCCTCTTAAAGTGCTGGGATTACAGGCGTGAGCCACTACAATCAATTTTAGAACATTTTCGTCACTCCCTAAAGAACCGATCTCTGTTTTGATGGTGTTTTGATTTGCTTGGTTTTAGTATTGTGAAGAGTTGGAACTGGCCTGATTCCAAGTCTTTTCTAGTCAAAGATCTAGAGCAGAGATCACAGACTCAAATGGTGCAGGGGTCAAGTAGATAACACCAAAGAGTGACCAATCATCAAATCTGAAGTAGACCATGGCAAATCAGGAGTCTGCCCTTTGAAAGGGAGTCCCTGCTACTGAGCCATGTTGGAATGTAGTCCCAATTGCCTTTTTAAAAATAAGCCAGAAATACAGGCTTTTATAAGAAATTCCCTGGATTTTTTGGGTGACAGCAACTGAATTTCTTCAAAAACAAGAAAACTATGTGGGGTAAGCAAATAATGCCTGTGGAATAGATTCAAAAGTTGGGTCACTAGTTTGTGACCCTTGCACTGAAGAAACAAGGAAACTCTCTAAGTTTTTTTGGACATTATCCTCCCCTACCATTTGCCCATCTACTTAACTGGAATTTAAGTTATCTGCCCTTAGGGCTTTGATTTGAGTATGTTTTTGCCCCAGTATAAGAGCATGGACTAGGTAGCTTCTTGAGGGGCACAATACCTCTCTCTTCATGCTGATTCATCTTCAATATGTGCCCACTTCCGAAAACAGATCTGAATGATATGTCCCTCATAACTTTCAAGAGAGACTGCACCTAGCAGATTTATCCTACTGGACACCCAAGCCTGAAGCCTAGACTCAAGATATCCCATCTGAAGCAAAGTGAGTCAAGCTCTTTCGGTCTCTAATTATATCCATAACATCAAGATTGATGATGCCACAGAGCATCCATCACTGATTTGCCACAGAGCATCCATCACTGATACATGCTCTCCTCCTTTGGATTACATTGTCCGCCAGGTGCTATGACTTGTCTTTCATCATTATGGCTAATTCTAAGGGCTGTATTTGTATGAAGAACTACCTTAAAGGTTTTGTTAAGAATTAGAAATTATATGCACCAAATCTCTTGGATACCGTGTGGCCCCTTACAGGTGCTCATTACAAAACACAGGTACTGATTATTCTTCTTCTGAAGTTTGAGAGGAAACAAAGATTCCTGGTGAGAGAAAAAATAGCAGCACTTGACAAGTTCACCTTGCCAAGAATGGAAATTCAAGGTTTTTGAAATACTGCAGCCTATCTGCACAAATAAATAGACATAGCCCTCCTCAACCTAGGCCTTGCCTGATCTCTATATCTCTTTGTCCTAGTATATATGAGAATGCAAGGCTCCAATTAGAATACTATCCAGTGTTATGGATGTTTGGATTGCTGAGCCGATCAAGTAGAAAAAAGCATTAGTCTTGAACTAAACTCAGCACAACCACTGCATTCTCCTGGCAAGTCACATAAAAGTGCTGTTCCTGCAGGTGCGTATCTCACAGGCATTGACTCTAGGTAATGAAAATCACAATTTTAAACAACATGGTAACTTTTTATCCACTATGATGCATGGGTTGAAATTACTAAGAAGGGGTGTGAGTTACACTGTGTCCCCCAGAAAGCTATGTTGAAGTCCTAACTCTCGGTAGCTGTAAACTGATTTGGAAATACAGTCTTTACAGATGCAATTAAGTTGAGATCATACCGGAGTAGGGTGGATCCTTAGTCCAATATGACAGGTGTCCTTATAAGACCAGAAGAGACATATACACAGCAGTTACACGAAGACACAGTCGCATAGAGGAAAGGTGGTCATGCAATGAGGGAGGGAGATATTGGAGTTATGCAGCTACAAACTAAGAAATGCCAAGGATTGCTAGTAACAACTAGAAGCTAGGAAAGAGAGCCTGACTCTGTCAACACCTTGATTTCAGACTTTTGGCCTACAGAACCATAAGACAATAAATTTCTGTTGTTTTAAGCTGCACAGTTTGTTGTGCTTTGTTACAACGGTCCTAGGAAACTAATACAGGATGTATAGTAGAAGAAGCATGCCCTTGGAAGTCAGACAAATCTGGGTACAAATCCTGGTTCTGTCATTTTCTAACTGTGGCCTTGGGCATATTATTGAACATCTCTGAGCCTCAATTTTTCATTAATAAAATACAAATAATACCAGTTATCCCACAGGGTTATTATGAGCATTAAATAAAATCTTTAACACAAAGTGTCTATCCCATAAGAGTGGAGTTTTTTTCAACTGTCATAAACATACATTTCTAGAAAGCAATTTGGTTTAAAAATCCACAATAGCTTCATACATGCATACCCTATGATCCAGTAATTTCTAAGGTATATACACAATAGTAATTTCTAATGTATACAACCACTTCTAAGTGTATATCCAACAGAAATGCATACACTGCAGTTTTCACAGCAGCATCATTCACAATTGTAAAAAAAAGTTATATATCCATTAACAGTAAAATGAATAAATAAATTATGGTACATTCACACAATAAAATAGCTATTAAAAATGAATTGATCTGTAAGTATATACAACAAAGAGGATAAATATCTCAAATAATTTTGAATGAAAGAAGCCAGAAACAAAACAACAACCTGCTCTATGATTCAAAACATATATAACATTCAAAAATCAGGCAAAACTAATATATACTGTTAGAAGTCCTGATGGGCCTTACCTTTGAGAGGAAGAAGTAATTGAGAGGGGCATGAGTGAAGCTTCTGTTTCTAGATATGGTGCTTGGTTATATTGTGTTCATTTTGAAAATTTTTCAAGCTGTACACTTATATGTGCATTTCTTTCCATGTACATTTTATTTCAATAAAAAGTTTTAAAAATTTGTGCCATTTGACCTAGTAATTTCATATCTAAAACTACGACCTAAGGGAAAATAAAATGTATATCTGAGAATAGCATGATGATATATATATATAACAGCTAATGCAGAAAAAACTATGCAAATATCCAACAGGAGAGGCATGGTATAATTATTTGTTATATGCACATATAATGGAATATTAGATGTGGAAAGGGTTTTATATCTATCCTTCAACAAGAAACTTTTATTTCTTTGAACAACTCTCACAGGCTCTTAAGAGATGTTACAGTTAGGCCAAACCTGTTACATTGTGCCTCTGTATTTTTCATTAGTAAAAAAGGAAAGTGACTTGCCTAAGTAATATGTCTGCTCAAGTCACCTTCTCTTCATGTCAAATGCAGAAGAAAAATGAGAGTGAGAAGAACTAGGATTGGGCCACACACTGGGTTTGAAGAACAATAGAACATCAGTCACCTGTTAGATGACAAGGATTTCACCTTACATAGGATATTCAATCAATAGTACTGGAGCAGCTGGCTAGACATTTCAAAAAGAAAAAAAGGTAGAACACGATTTTACTTCTTATACCAAAATAATGTCCAGATGGACCAAAGGGAATAATTGTAAAAGCAATACAAGAGAACATAAGAGCCTTTTCAAAAAGTAATTTTGAAGTGGAAAGGCCTTTCTAAACAAGACTTAAACCTCTGAAACCCTAAAAGGAAAAGACTACACAAATTTAAAATTTATTCATGAAAAAAGTAATGCTATGGAAAATAATTTGTAGACAAATAACAAGATGAGAAAAAAGTTTTCAAAACATGACAAAGAAAAATTTTTTTTAATACATAAAAATGCTTTACAAATCTGAAGAAAACAACCATAACCCAACAACAGCAACAAAAAAAGTGGGGAAGGGAAATGAACAAGCAGTTCACAGAAAAATGTAAATGGTACCTGAAAAGAGCTAACCTTACATATAACTGTTACCAATTATTGAGTTCCTACTATGTGCCAAACAATGAAATTTAAATTCTTATTTATTACTCAAACAATACTATGAGGTAGTTACTATTTTTTAACTAAATTTTAAATTTTTGTGGGTACATAGTAGGTATATATATTTATGGGGTTCATGAAACACTTTGATACAGGCATGCAATGTGTAGTGATCACATCAGGATAAATGGGATATCTATCACCTTGTCAAGCATTTATCTTTTGTGTTACAAACAATCCAATTCTACTCTTTTAGTTATTTAAATATGTGCAATTAAATTTTTTTTATTATGCTCACCCTGTTGTGCTACCAGACACTAGATCTTAGTAACTATAATTTTTTCTACCCAGTATCCATTCTCACTTTCTCCCCACCTGTCCACTATCCTTCCCAGCCTCTTGTCACCATCCTTCTACCCTCTATCCCCATGAGTTCATTTGTTTTAATTTTTAGCTCCCCAAAATAAGTGAGAACATGCAAAATTTGTCTTTCTGTGCCTGACTTATTTTACTGAACATAATGAGCTCCAGTTCCATCTATGTTGTTACAAATAAAATCTCATTCCTTTTTAAGCTGAATAGTACCCCACTTGTATATGTACCATATTTTCTTTATCCAATGTTGATGGACACTTAGATTGTTTTCAAGTCTTGGCTATTGTAAATAGTGCAGCAATAAACATTGGAGTGCAGATCTCTCCTCAGTATAATGATTTCCTTTCTTTGGGGTATATATCTAGCAGTGGAATTGGTAGATCATATGATAGCTCAATTTTCAGGTTTTTGAAGAACTTCCCAACTGTTCTCCATAGAGGTTGTATTGATTTACATCCCCACCAACAGGTGCATGGGTTCTCTTTTCTCCACATCCGTGCTAGCAGTTGCTATTCCCTCTCTTTTGGATATAAGCCATTTTAACTGGGGTGAGATGATATCTCATTATAGTTTTGATTTGCATTTCTCTGATGGTCAATGATAGTGAGCATCTTTTCATATGCCTGTTTGCCATTTGCATGTCTTCCTTTGAGAAATGTCTATTCAAACCTTTTGTCCATTTTTATATGATTATTTATACTTTTTCATATTGAGTTGTTTGAGCTCCTTATATATTCTAGTTATTAATCCCTTGTCAGATAGATAGTTTATACGTATTTTCTCCCATTGTGTGAGTTGTCTCTTCACTTTGTTGATTATTTCCTCTACTGTGCAGAAGCTTTGTAACTTACCATGATACCATTTAACCATCTTTGCTTTGGTTACCTGTGTTCGTGGAGTATTACTCAAAATATATTTGCCCCACTCAATGTCTTGAAGAGTCTCCTCAAGATTTTCTTTTCATAGTTTGATAGCTTGAGGTCTTAGATTTAAGTCTTAAATCCATTTTGATTTTGTGTTTGTGTTTGGTGAGAGATAGAGGTCTAGTTTCCTTCCACTGCATATGGATATCCAGTTTTCCCACCACCATTTATTGAAGAGACTGAACTTTCCTTAATGTATGTTCTTGGTACCTTTGTTTAAAATGAGATTAATGTACATGTATGAATTTGTTTCTGACTTTTCTACTCTACTCAGTTGGTCAAGGTGTCTGTTGTTATGCCAGTACCATGCTGTTTTGGTTAATATAGCTTTGGAGTATAATTTGAAGTCAGGTAATGTGATTCCTCCAGTTCTGTTCTTTTTGCTCATGATATCTTTGACTATTCTGGGTCTTTTGCGTTTTTATATAAATTTGACAATTGTTGTTTCCATTTCTGTGAAGAATATCATTGGTATTTTAATAGATATTCCATTGTATTTATAGATTGCTTTGGGTATTATGGACATTTTAACAATATAGATTCTTCCAATCCATAAACATAAAATATATTTCTATTTCTTTGTGTGTCCTCTTCAATTTTTTCATGAGTATTTTATAGTTTTCATTGTAAATATCTTTCACTACTTTAGTTATGTTGATTCCTAGTATCTAATTTTGTTTCTAGCTATTGTAAATGGCATTACTTTCTTATTTCTTTTTCAGATTGTTCACTGTTGGCATATAGAAATGCTACTGATTTTTGTATGTTGATTTTGTATCCTGCAACCTTACTGAATTTGTTGATAAATTCTAATAGTTTCTTGGTGGAATCTTCAGGTTTTTACAAATAGAAGATCATATCATCTGCAAATGGAGATAATTTGGCTTCTTCCTTTCCAATTTAGATGCCCTTTATTTCTTTCTCTTGTTTAATTGTACTAGCTAGGAGTTCAAGTACTATGTTGAATACTAGTGTTGACAGTGGGCATCCTTATCATTTTCTAGTTCTCAGAAGAAAGGCTTTCAGATTTTCCCCATTTAGTATGATGCTAACTGTGTGTCCATCACATACGTCTTTTATTATGTTGAGGTATATTCTTTCTACACCCAGTTTATTGAGGGTTTTTATTGTGGAGAGATATTGAATTTTATCATATGCTTTCTAAGTATCAATTGAAAAGAAAATATGGTATTTGGCCTTCATTCTCTTGATATGATGTATCACACTGATTGATTTGCATATGTTGAACCATCCTTGTGTCCCTGAGATAAACCCTTGGTCACTCTGAATGATCACTTTAATGTATTATGGAATTTAATTTGCTAGTATTTTGATGAGGATTTCTGCATCAATGTTCATCAGGGATATTGGCATATAGTTTCCTTTCTTTGATGTGTCTTTGTCTGGTTTTGTTATCAGTGTAATACTGGCCTCATAGACTGAGTTATGAAGGATTCCATCCTCTTCAATTTTTTGGAATAGTTTAATTAGGATTGGTGTAAGTCTTTTAAATTTTGGTAGAATTCAACGACAATCCATCAGTTCCCTGGCTTCTGTTTGCTAGCAGACTTTTTATTACAGCTTTGATGTTGTTCCTTGCTATTGTTCTGTTCCCATTTTGGATTTCTTCATGGTTCAATGCTGTTCCTTGCTATTGTTCTGTTCCCATTTTGGATTTCTTCATGGTTCAATGCTGTTCCTTGCTATTGTTCTGTTCCCATTTTGGATTTCTTCATGGTTCAATCTTGGTAGGTTGTATGTGTCTAGGAATTTATTTATTTATTTATTTATTCTAAGTTTCTAGTTTATTGACATATAGTAGCTTCCAGTGAGCCTTTGCATTTCTGCAGTATCAGCTGTAATCTCTCCATTTTCAACACTGATTTTATTTATTTGAGTCCTCTCTCTTCTTTTCTTTTTCATTCTGGTTAAAGTTTTGTTGATTTTGCCTATTCTTTCAAAAAACCAACTTTTCGTTTTGTTTATCTTCTGTGTTCTGTGTTTTAATTTTGTTTATTTCTGCTCTGATCTTTATTTTGTTCTACTAATATTGATTTTTGTTTGCCCTCGCATTTCTCATTCTTTAAGATACGTCGCTATGTTGTTTATTTGAAGTTTTTCTTATTTTTTGATGTAGGCACTTCTAGCTATAAACTTTCTTGTTAGTACTACTTTCGCTGTATCCCACAGGTTTTGGTATATTGTATTTCCATTATCATTTGTTGCAATAAATTTTTAAATTTCCTTGTTTATTTCTTCATACACCAACTTGTCATTCCAGAGCATATTGTTTAATTTCCAAGTGTTTTTATAGTTTCCAAAATTCCTCTTGTTATTGATTCCTCATTTTATTCAATTTTGTTCAGAGAAGATACTTGATAAAATTTTATTTTTTTAAATTTAAGACTAGTTTTGTGAAGTAACATATAGTCTGTCCTTGAGAATGATCTATGTGATGAGGAGAACAATGTGTATTCTGCAGCCAATGGATGAAATGTTCTATGAATATCTATTAGGTCCACTCGGTCTATAGTGCAGATTAAGTTCAATGTTTCTTTATTGATTTTCTATCTGGATAAGCTGTCCAATGCTGAAAGTGGGTTGTTGAATTCCACAGAAATTATTGTACTGGGGTCTATCTCTAGTTTAATAATTTTTGCTTCATATTTATATATCTATGTACTCCAGTGTTGGGTGCATATACAGTAACAATTGTTATATCGTCTTGCTGAATTGATCCCTTTATCACTATATAACCTTCCTTATCTCTTTTTATAGTTTTTTTTTTTGTCCTAAAGTCTATTTTGTCTGATATAACTACAGCTACTCCTGATTTTTAAAATTTCTATTTACATGGAATATCTTTTGCCATTCCTTCATGTTTAATCTACATGTGTCTTTACAAGTACAGCGTAATTCTTGTAGACAAGGCATTGCTGAGTCTTGCTTTTTTTTAAATTCATTCATCCACTTTATGTCTTTTGATTGGAGGTTTTACTCCATTTACATTCAATGTTATTATTGATAAGTAAGAACTTACACTTGCTATTTTGTTATTTGTTTTCTTGTGGTTTGGATCTTCTCTTCCTTCTTCCCTTCTTTCCTGTATTCTTTCTAGTGAAGATGGTTATCCCTGGTGGTATGTTTTAATTTATTGGTTTTATTTTATTTTTTTTCAAGATGGAGCCTCACTCTGTCGCCCAGGCTGGAGTGCAGTGGTGAAATCTCAGTTCACTGCAACCTCTGCCTCCCAGGTTCAAGTGATTTTCCTGCCTCAGCCTCCTGAGTAGCTGGGATTACAGGTGCTCGCCACCATACCCAGCTAATTTTTTGTATTTTTAGTAGAGACAGTGTTTCACCATGTTGATCAGTTGATCAGGCTGGTCTCGAACTCCTGACTTCGTGATCTGCCCAACTTAGCCTCCCAAAATGCTGGGGATTACAGGCATGAGCCACCGCACCCGACCCTATTGCTTTTAATTTTTGAGTCTCCATTGTATGTTTTTTTGATTTGAGGTTACCATGAGGCTTGCAAATAACACCTTATAACCCATTATTTTAAACTGATGACAACTTAACACTGAATAAATAAACGAAGCAAAAAATAAAACTAATAAAAATTCTACACCTTAACTTTGTCTCCAAGCTTTTTAACTTTTGGTTGTTTCTATTTGTTTTTATTGTACTGCTTATGTCTTAAAAAGTTGTAGTTACTATTTTGATTGTTCCCTGGTTTGGTCTTTCTACTTAGTAGTAGTTTACACACCATAGATACAGTGTTATAATATTCCGTGTTTCTCTGTGCACTTACAATTAACAGTCAGTTTTATACGTTCAGACAATTGCTTCTTGCTCATTATTATCCTTTTCTTTCAGACTGAAAAACGCCCTTTAGCATTTCTTATAGGAAACATCTGCTGTTGTTGATATCCCTCAGCTTTTGTTTGTCTGGGAAAGTCTTTATTTCTCCTCATTTTTAAAGGATACTTTCACTGGATATACTATTCTAGGCTGAAATATTTTTCCTTCAGCACTTGAAATATGTCATGCCACTTCCTCCATGGAAAGATTTCCTGTAAGGTTCCCACTGAAAAGTCTGCCGCCAGACATACTGAAGCTCCATTGTATCTTATTTGTCCCTTTTCTCCTGCTGCTTTTAGAATCTTTTCTTTATGTTTTACCTTTGGGAGTTTGAATATTAAATGCCTTGAGTTAGTCTTCTTTAGGTTAAATCTGCTTGGTGTTCTATCATCTTTTTGTACTTGCATATTGATATACTTCTCAAGGTTTGGGAATGCCTCTGATATTATCCCTTTGAATAAACATTCTAGCCCATCTCTTTCTCTACCTACTTCATAAGGTCAATAAATTTTATATTTGTCCTTTTGAGACTATTTTTCTAATCTTGTAGATGTGCTTCATTTTTTTTAATTCTTTTTTTCTTTTATCCCTGCTGACCGTTCATTTTCAAATAGCCTGTCTCCACACTCACTAATTCTTTCTTCTGCTTGATTAATCCTGCTATTAATAAACTATAATGCATTCTTCAGTATGGCAATTGCATTTTTTCAACTCCAGAATTTCTGTTTGACTCTTTTCAATTATTTCCATTTTTTCGTTAAATTTATCTAGATTCTGAATTCCTTCTCTGTGTTACCTGGAATTTCTTTGAGTTTCCTCAACACAGCTATTTTGAATTATCTGTCTGAAAGGTCACATATCTCCATCTTTTTAGAATCAGTCTTTGGTGCCTTATTTAGTTTGTTCTATGAGGTCATGTTTCAATGGATGGTCTTGATGCTTGTGGATATTTGTTAGTTTCTAGTCATTGAAGAGTTACATATTGATTTTACTCTTTGCAGTCTGTTCTTGTTTATACCCATCTTTCTTGGGAAAGCTTTCCAGAAATTCAAAAGGACTTTGGTGTTATCACTTAAGCTGTAATTGCTTTAGGGGGCACCTGCAGCCCAGTAATACTGGTGTTCCTGTAGTCTCACCAAGGTACTGCTTTCATGCTCAGACAAAATTTGGAAGAATTATTGGGTTTAGCAGGCAGAAACTATTGTTCTTTTCTCTCACTTTCTCCCAAACAGAGTCTCTCTGTCTGTTCTGAGCTTCCTGGAGCTGGGGGTAGAGTAACACAAGCACCTTTGTGGCCATCACTACTAGGACTGTGCTGGGTCAGATCCGAGGCCATCACAGCCCTGTGTCTCATACAAGGCTTGCTATAACCACTCTTTGACTACCACTTGTGTTCACTCAAGGCCCTGGGGCTGTACAATCAGCAGATGGTAAAGGCAGTAAGGCTTGTATCCTTCCCTTCAGGGTGATGAGTGCCTCCAGGTCCCAGGTAGGTCAAGAGTTGCCATCCAGGAGCCAGGGACTGCAGTCAAAAACCTTAGTAGTCTACCTGGTGTTCTAGTATATTGTGGCTGAAGTGGCACTCAAACTACAAGATGCAGCCCTTCCTACTCTCTGCTCATTTCCAAAGGTAGAGGAGCCTCACTCCATGGTTACTGCCACCACAGGCCCACAGGGAGTACTACCAGACTACCACCAATGTTTCCTTGAGGTCCAAGGCCTCTTCAGTCAGCTTGTGGTGAATTCTGCCTGGCCTGGGACTCATCCTTCAGAGCACTGGGCTTCCCTTGAGTTCAGGCAAGGTCCAGAACTGCTGTCCAAGGGTCAAGTCCTGGAATCAGGGACCCCAAGAGCCCACTTGGTGCTTTACTCTCCTGTGGCTGAGCTGGTTCCTTAGGTATAAGACAAAGTCCACTTTACCTTTGCCTTTGCTTTTCTCAAGCAGAGGTCTTGCCTCATAGCCATCACATCTGGGGATGTGCAGAGTCTCATCTGAAGCCAGCAAGTCTGTGTATCTCACCCAAGGTCCTCAATGTAGTATCTGGGTGTCACTGCTGATTATTCACAGCCACAGGGCTCTTCAGTTAGCAGGTAATAAAGTCTGCCAGAACAAGGTCCTTCCCTTCAAAGAAGCAGGTATCCTTCTGCCCCAGCATATATCTAGAAATGTCATCTGGAAACTAGGGCCTGGAAAGGGGGCTTCAAGACTCTGACTGGTGTTCTATCTTGCTGTGGTTGAGCTGCTATCCAAGATGCAGGACAAAGTCTTCCCCATTCTGTCCTCTCCTCTCCTCAAGCAGATGGAAGGAGTCTCTTTTGCAGCTGCAAGCTCTGCAGCTGGGGGTTAGGGTAGAGGTGACGCCATCACTCCCTTAGTCACTTCAGTTGGTGTCTCAGTAGATTACATATCCCCCAGTTCTCTGGCACTGATATAGTTTAAATGTTTTCCCACCAAGTCACATGTCAATATGTAATCCCCAGTGTTGGAGGGGGGCATGGTGGGAGGTGGTTGGATTATAGGGGTGGTTTCTCATGACTGGTTTAGTACCGTCCCCTTGTACTGTCCTCATGATAGTGAGTTCATTCTTATGAGATTTGGTAATTTAAAAGTGTGTGACACCTCTCCCCTTACTCTCTCTTCCTCCTGCTCTGGCCGTGTGAAGTGCCTGCTCCCACTTCACCTCCCACCATATTGTATATTTCCTGAGGCCTCCCCAGAATCTCAACAGAGGCCAGTACCATGCTTTCTGTACAGCTTGTGGAACCATGAATCAATGAAACCACTTTTCTTTACTAATGATCCAGTTTGAGATATTACTTTATAGCAATGTGAGAACAGACTAATATAGGCTCGGAGCCCAGTTCAGCTCTAGGACTTGCCTAGAAGTTGCAGTCATTGTGGCTTGGACTTCCTTTCAAGTTTATTTAGGTCCCTGAAGCACTTTGGCTCATGGTGGCAAGTGTTACAGGAACTCAAGTTCCAACTGTTGGGATCAGAGATTTCCCTCTGGCTAGGGGTGGTTTAAATGCTCCCTCCATGCGGAGGGTCGGCTGAGTTAGGTATGTTCTTTCTTTCTGCAATAACAGGATAGCACTGAGTTCATTGCCTCACAGTTGCTGAATTCTCCCTCTCCCCAGGACAAAAACATTCTCTTCACTATGCCACTGCTGCTGGGAGGTGAAGGAGGGGTGTTGTTGGTGATTCAAGACTTTTTCCCTGCCTATTTAGTGCCTCTTTCAGTGATATGAAGTTAAAACCAAGGAGTGTTAGTGGTCACCTGTATTTTGGTTCTTTTTTTTTTGAGACGGAGTCTCGCTCTGTTGCCCAGGCTGGAGTGCAGTGGCCGGATGTCGGCTCACTGCAAGCTCCGCCTCCCAGGTTTACGCCATTCTCCTGCCTCAGCCTCCGAGTAGCTGGGACTACAGGCGCCCGCCACCTCGCCCGGCTAATTTTTTGTAATTTTTAGTAGAGACGGAGTTTCACCGTGTTAGCCAGGATGGTCTCGATCTCCTGACCTCGTGATCCTCCCGTCTCAGCCTCCCAAAGTGCTGGGATTACAGGCTTGAGCCACCGCGCCCGGCAATGTATTTCGGTTCTTATAAAGGTGCTTTTTGTGTAGACGGTTGTTAAACTGCTGTCCTTGTAGGGGGAGGACAATTGGTAGAGCCTTCTCTTCCACAATCTTGCTCTGCCTCCTGAACCGATATTGTTAATAAGCACTTAGAATGCATAGCCTCCATCTACTACCTCAAGCAGCTAAATTTTCCAAGCACAAGCTGCTACCAACTTCTGAACTTTGTTCAGAGAAAAGCAAAGCATGCCCTGGAAAGAGAGGCAAGCTACTTCATTCACTTAAAGAACACCCACACCGGAAGAAATAACATCACAGGGATCGTGTTGTCGTATTTGCCCGGCATTTGTAAATGGGAAAATAGTTCATTTGAGGTTTGGAGTGTGATTTCCCCACATCCTTGTCCTTTAGACACCTTTATGTGTTGGGGTTGTGTAATATGGATAAAAGTAAGTGATGCTTTTTTCTATCTATGCCTATTAGTGGCCAGAAAATGGGGATAGGAAGCTCTGGTCTGTGTTTAGGGGTTTTATTTTCTTGTTGAAGTTCTTAAATTGTAGTAGTATTGTGTTAATCTGGTTTCTGGCTCTTTTTTTGAGTGTGTGACCCTAAAGTGAGTTACTGAGAAATTTTTTAAATGTTTGTCTAGATAAAGAAAAAGGCAAGGTTTGCCTTTCCATGCTGAGGCACCATGGCTAGCCCTTCATAGATGATCGTTTCTTAAAGTGTGAGCCACTGATCACCTGGATCAGCACCTCCACTGACATATGCAGACATATATACTCCACCCTGACCTGCGCAATCAGAATTTCTGAGGATGAGGCCTTGGAATATGCATCACCTAGGTGACTTTGATGCAAAAAGAAGTTAGCAACTATGTCAAGATCACTATTAGAAGAAAGTATCTGTATAGGTATTGTACTTTCTTAAACTCTTTAAATGTGTGTTCCAGGGAAACAGACCCAAAAAATGTCACGGAAAATCAGCATACTTCAGCTGTGACAACTGGGAACAGAAACTCCCATGGTGCCAAGCTATGACTAGAATGCTATTAAAGCACTTTTTCTGCCTTTGCAGCAAATCTGCAATATTTCTCCATGGTCCCTTTGGAAGTGATGTGTCAGATTTAAGCGAGTTCAAACAAATGTTCTGTCTTGAGTCAATACCAGGTTAGTACTTTCCTTTTTACTATAAAACTTTAAATCTTCTAGCTGGCTTCTTCTATTACAGGCCACCAACAAATTCCCCCAACTACTTTACGTGGAACAGGCAGGCATAAGAAGGGGATGCAAAGAGAAAAAACAGAGACTCTGGGGTAAATGTCTTTTGTGAAGGTGGAATGCATTGCGAATATATTCAACTTAGAGTAGAGGTTACAAACACAAATGAAGTCAGGAAGGGAAAAGAAAACTGCACATTGAGTTGGACAAATGAAACGCTCGGCTCTTTTAGTTTAATACGTTTTCTTACTTTTGGTAGAGATGCAGGTATAATATATCAGTTTCATTTCAAATATGGCATACGAATACGACAATGTAAGTGTGCTAATAAACAGTAACTGACATTCATCCTCAATGTCATAAGAAGTGGTAGGAGTTGTAGTAAACTGGAGGAGCCCATGCCACACATAAAGAGTGAACCAGCAACACAAGGCATAATAATAAATGGCAACTACATTTGGCCTCAGTGCCAGGAAGACAATGAGAGGGGAGAAATGGGGGGTGTAAACTGGAGAGCTCAGGCTAAAAGAGGGTATCACTCCTCTAGCTGATCCCTTAAGAAATGAGCACCTTTTGTTTCTTGATTTTATGATTCATTCAGAAAAGTTAAAAATCTGGATATTTAATGTGTGATCTCTTGATTTTTAAATGCTGGTAACTAATTCCATGTTTCATAAAAGAAGTTCAAAAGGGAAAAATTAAACTAAGCACTGTGTTTGTCAGGGCTGTTTTTGACTTCTGAACTGAGGAACATTTAACCCATTTACAGTTTTCAACCATCAAGAAAAAATAAACTAACAAAAAGAAGAGCCAGGCAATAAAACCAAGAATTTGTCTAGGAAGTGAGAAAAGAAGAGTTTCCTCAGAATCCAAGAGTAGATAGAACATGAAGGCAGAGATAAATATCAGGAGCACTAGAGGCAGCAGAGTGGTCACAAACCATTTGTCAATCCTGGATGGTATCTCAGAGATTGTATAGTTCAGTCCTCTAAGTTTACAGATGAGACACCTAAAGCACAGAGGTTAAGTGGTTTGCTCAAAGTCAAATAGCCAGTTAGGGCCTTAGTCTCATGATGCCCAGTCATTCCACTAGACAAAGCTTTCTGTAGGGGTCAGTTCAGTGAACTCACTAATGAAGCATCTGTGAAAAAAAGAGATGACCAATATCTTCTAGCAATTCAATTGTCATGCCTTTGATTATTTTTCTCCTTGTAGCTGGCTGTGAAACACCTGATTGTGGGTGAAACTTGTGGTTCCTATGCACGACAAACAGCTTTGTGGATTATAGTCTGTTTACTAAAGCCAATTTGGTGGGGCAAGTAAATGAAGAAGAAAGAAGGGCAAAACCGTGAGCATTTTCTTTTGGTAGGGAAAGGGGCAATGGTTGCAAAGGTGCGGGGAGGGGGATGCATTTATTCCAACCACATGTACGTAAAACCAAGAAGCTGCGTTGTTTCCATTTCACTACTTCAGAAGCCTAAGAATGAATTCTGAGTTGAACAGGGCAAAGTGTGATTTCAGAAGCCTTAAAATACTATTCATACCGCATACTAAGTTACTCAAAACAAATTCAAGACGTTCGCTTCTGTGAAATCCTTTCACAGTTCCCTGCTTCCTTTCCTTTATTTAGCACACTTTCATTTCCAAGAAAGTCTGCTGACAAAATTTTTTCTCTGCCCTTCCTTAAAGCTGTCTGGTTCTTCAGATTTTGACCAGTATCTGATTGCTCATCCTAGAGGTATCATGACATAGTTGTGTCATCTTTCTCTCTTCCTTTTCTATAGAGGGATGCTTATTCCTAAGCCATCAAGGTCTAGAGCTCTGAGCTTTTCTCTCCTTCTTTATCACCATGACTCACTTACAGATTTACCAAGAAGGAGCTGCCAGATTCACTAAGGAATGAGTGAAGTGATGCAAGCACAGCTCCTGCCATCAAGACAGGTCTGTATTCCAAATTCTCAGCTCAGACTCACTAATCAAGGATTTGCTTCTGAAAACTTAGGAATGAGCACTGGTCAGAAAGCACAAGTGAATTTCAGCATAACATGGACTAACACGGTCTCAAACTGTCTTAGGAAACAGCATTTTTACATACACACACACAACAATTCAGCAAAGACATGAGCTAAACCTCAGTTGAATGGCTTTTCACTAGTCGATGAGTATTTACTGATAAACACCATGTGCTTGCAAGATACCGAGAGAAGGAAAAGGTATGATTTGCATCCCAAAGAACCTTAAATTGTATATGAGAAGCCAAAAACTTATCAGGCATGAAATAATCAGATAGATACTTAGCAGTTAGAGTATGAGGTATCCTGAGGAAGTACAATAAGAACATATAAAATAAAGACATCTGCATATTCTGAAGCATTAAGTAAAAGCTTCATGGAAGAAGAGAGGCTTCAGTTAGTTCTTGAGAGATAGATAGGACTTGGATGGATGGAGAAGAAGGTACACTAAGCTAGAAGAACAGTAGGAATGGGGGCAGAAATAGTAGGATGGACGATAGGAAAAAACCAGTCCAGAATGAGGCTGAATATTCATGTAGGTGAGTAGTGGGATAGAAAATTATACAGAAACATGGAATAAGTGTCCTAAAAGTAAAACAGAAGGGTTGATGCTTAATGTGTCAAGCAACAAAGAGCTATTGAAATTTCTTGCACAGGGATCTGAGTTGATTAAAGTATTTAAGGAAGAATATCTGGCAGTAATATCCAACAGAGTGGGAAGAAAGAAATGAAGTTTGTTAGGCTATAGCATTAATGCAAATTTGAGGTGAAGGCAGCTAGTTTTCAGAGACAGAAAGTGGGTAAGGTAATGAAAATTTAACAGTTTTAATCAGAGTTACTTAGAATTAAAGGGTGTTAATGTAAAAAAAAAGACTATAATTTTTCTAAAGAGGGTATTCACTTCATAAGTTAGTAAATTGAAGCCAAGAATATATAAGTTATTTCTCTCTAAGGTTACCTAACTAGGTATTTAGTGGCACAGCATGGACTAGAATCCAGGCATTTTGACACCTTAAAAAGTGCACCTTGCAATACACCAAGCTGTTGAACTAAAATGAGAGCAAGACGTTCAAATGGAAATCCTTTCAGGCAGCAGTAGATAGGATATAGGTATACAGATGGGATGGTACCTGGACCCACAATGGTGGATGAGCCTTAAGAGGGGAAAATATAGAAATAAGAATAGAGACATATTGATTATGGGGTGAGTGGAAGAAGGGTAATAACAAAAAACAAGGGAATAATCAAGAGGAAATAATGTCACAGGAACTAAGAGAAAGGAGATTTTCAAAAGCAAAGGATAGAAAACTTCTACTTTGGTCTAAGATGGAATAACCGAGACTGGATTTGCCCTCTGGACTGAAACATTGAAAACAGTGAACAAAATACATGAAATAACAATTACCAAGATATTTGACATCAGACAATGAAATGCAGTGATCCCTGAGAGATGGACGAAAAACAAGGGGAGCCCTATTGTTGGCTCATCTTGCTGCTTTGAGAGTGTTTCCAAGCCCCAGTACGAGGAGTGGGAATCTGAGTCAATTTTGATCATCTCCTTAAGTTGAAGAGACAGAGCTGAGAGTCTAAGGAGACCAAGGCAGCTTGAATTTGCAGAAGAGAGTACCAAAGAAGGCAGAGCTTCACAAAAGAAGAACTATAGAGATTTGCAGAGTGTCCCTTCAGGTATTCAACTGAGTACTTACCTAAGTAATGGAAATAGCCCTAGATTAAGCACTGCTGCAATATTCCACCTATTAAATCTTTAAAGCAAGCCCAGAAAGATTATTCTGTTTTCAAGTACATGTCCAAGAACAAAGCTCAAGACTATCGAAATAGAGAAATATCCAGCATCCAGTAAAATAAAATTCACAATGTCTGTCTTCCAAACAAAAATTACCAGGCAGACAAAAAAGGAGGTAAATATACATATTAAGGGAAGAAGACAATTAATCAAAACTGACACAGAAATGACACAGATGGTAGAATTAGTAGACAGTGACATTTAAAGTTAACTGTATTCCATATGTTCAAGAAACTAGAAGGATTGAACATGCTAAAAAAGATTTGAAAAATAAAAAAGAACACAATGAAGTTCTAGATATGAAAACTTAATTAATGTCAGAGCAGATATTACCGAAGGAAAGATTGGTGAACTTGAATAAACAGCAATAAAAATGATCCAAAATGAAACATAATAGAAATAATACTGGGGACAATAGAGCATCAGAGAGAGCTGTGAAACCACCTCAAATAATTGCTATAAGTATAATTGGGGGTCTCTGAAGTAGAGGAGAAAGCAGAGGGATAAAAAATATATTTGAAGAAATAATTTCCAAAACTTTTATATGATTGATGAATACTATAAATCGGTAGATATGAGAAGCTCAAAAACCCTAAGAACAATAAATATTAAGGCAATTATAGCAAAGCATATCAGAATTAACCTGCTAAAACAACTGATAAATAGAAAATCACACAAGCAGGAAAAAAGGACACATTACTTACAGAGGAACAAAGATATTATAAAAATGAAAGCAAATATCTCTTCAAAGCCAGAAGAACACAGTAGAATAGTAGCTTTTTAATATTAGAAAATGGAGAATGAAATAACCTGTCAAACTATAATACTTTACCCAGAGAAAACATCTTCCAAAAACAAAAAAGATACCAAGGCTTTTTGAGCTATATAAAAGCTGAAATAATTCCTCTCCAACAGACCTATTCTACAAGAAATGTAAAAGGAAGTCTTTCGTAGAGAAGAAAAATGATGCTACATGGAAATCTAGATTCATCAAAATGAATGAAGAGCCCCAAGAATAGCAACAACACGGGTAAATATACAGACTTTTCTCATCGCCTAAGTCACTTTTAAAGATAATCAACGTTTGAAGAGAAAAAAAATGGAAACTAGATAACAACATTCTTTAAAAAACATGGGTCAAGGAAGAAATCAAATGGGAAAATATTTTGAGCTGCATGAAAATCAAGACACAATATATCAGAATTCAAGGGATGCAGCTAAAGCAGTAATTAGAGGGAAATTTATAGCATTATGATTTCTTTTACATTAGAAAAGAAATAAATCAACGACTTCAGAGTCCACCTTAAAAAACTAGAAAAACAAGAACAAACACACACCAAAATACAAAGAAAGGATATAATAGAGGCCAGAGCTGAAATCTCTAAAATAGAAAAACAATAGAGAAAATCAATGAAATCAAAAGCTGACTCACTGGGAATATCAATAAAATAGGTAAACCTTTAGCCAGGTTCTTCAGCAAATAAAAGAGAGGGT
This sequence comes from Mandrillus leucophaeus, assembly GCF_000951045.1. Taxonomy (NCBI): domain Eukaryota; kingdom Metazoa; phylum Chordata; class Mammalia; order Primates; family Cercopithecidae; genus Mandrillus; species Mandrillus leucophaeus. The sequence goes on from NW_012102798.1 coordinate 2,085,089, forward strand.
CGAAGGCAGAAAGAGAGCAAATACTTACATAATCAATATCAGAAATGAGAGTGGCAAAATTAATAAAGATTCTATAGTTATAAAAATGAGGAACGATAATGAACATTTTTATGCTGCTAAATCCAACAACCTAAATGAAATGAATGAATTCCTTGAAAGACACAAACTATCAAGGTTCAACCAAGAAGACATAGAAAATCTCAATAGCCTGACATTATTTAAAGAAATTAACTTCACACTTTGAAACCTTACCACAAAGACATCTTTTGGTCCAGACAGCTTTATTGGGAAATTCTATGAAATATTTAAAAAAATAATAATAACAAGTCTACAACTCATCCCGAAAATTGAAGAGGTGAGACTCGTTCTCTAATTAGTCTATGAGGCTAGCATTACTCTGATATCAAAAACAAGCCTTTACAAGAAAAGGAAGCTACTATTCAATATCTCCCATAAACATAGAACCAAAAAAAGTTAACATTTTAGAAAATCTGATCCAATAGGCCAGGCGCGGTGGCTCACGCCTGTAATTCCAGCACTTTGGGAAGCCGAGGCGGGTGGATCACGAGGTCAGGAGATCGAGATCATCCTGGCTAACACGGTGAAAACCCGTCTCTAAGAAAACTACAAAAAATTGGCTGGGCGTGGTGGCGGGTGTCTGTGGTTCCAGCTACTCGGGAGGCTGAGGCAGGAGAATGGCGTGAACCCAGGAGGCAGAGCTTGCAGTGAGCCAAGATTGCGCCACTGCACTCCAGTCTGGGCGACACAGCGAGACACCAAAAAAGAGAAAAAGAAAATCTGATCCAACAATATACAAAAGGGACAATGTGACCAAGTGGAGTTTGTCTCAGGAATAAAAGTTTAGTATAACAAACATTTAGAAAGCAAAAAATGTATTACAATTCACCATCTTCTCAGATCACAAAAGCAAAACCACATGACCATCTCAATAGATACAGAAGACGAATTTGACAAAAGCTAGCACCAATTCCTGATAAAAGCTCTATGCAAACTAGTAATAGAAGGAAATTTCCTCAACACGATAAAGAGCACCTACAGAAAACCTGAAGCTAACATAATACTTTGGTGAAAGAGTGAATGATTTCTCCCTAATATTACCCTAAGAATGTAAGAACATCCACTCTCAACACTCTTAATTAGCGTTATATAGGAAGATCTAGCAATTCGATAAGGCAAGGAAAGGGATAAAAGGCAACTGAAGAGAAAAAGAAGTAAATCTGTTCCTATCACCAGACAATATGATTGCTCAGGTAAAAAATCCCAAGGAATCTTCAAAAAGCTACTAGAAATAAGTGAATTTAGCAATGTTAAAGGGTATAAGGTCAATGTATAGAAATCTAGTGTATTTCTCTATATAAGCAACATACAAATGTAAACAAAATTTTAAAATCAGTTCCATGTGCAATATGACCAAAGGTGTAAAATTCTTAAGTATAAACTTTTTAAAACATGTATAAGATCTATATGCTGGAAAGTATAAAACACTGATGAACGAAGTCAATAAAGACAAATAAATGGAGATATATATTATGTTCATGAATTCGAAGGCTCAACACTTAAGATGTCTGTTTTCTTCTCACTGATCTATAAATTCAACTCAATTGTAACAAAAATACCAGTAGAAATTTTTGTGGAAATTGGCAATCTGATTTTAAAATGTATATGGAAGAATTTCAAATGTGATCAAGAAGAATCATACAGAATTCCAAATAAACTACAGTTGGCCCTCCATATCACAGGGTCTGCATGAATTAATTCAGCTAACCATGGATTAAAAAAAAAAAAAGCCTAGAACAATAATAATTTAAAAATAAAGAACAAATAAAAACAATATAACAGAACAACTATTTACACAACATTTACTCTGTATTAGATATTTTAAGTAATCTAGAGATGATTTAAAGTATACAGGAAAATGTATATAGGTTATACGAAAATACTACACCACTTTATATGAGAGAATTGAGCATCCAAATTTTGGTATAATGGGGATACGTGAAGCAATCTCCAATAGATACCAAGAAATGACTGTATGTAGATGCTCCACACCTTAAGTAGGCACTGTGCATAGTGCCATCTTTCAAAAGACAATAGTATGAAAAATGGGAGTAGAGGTGGTAGAATAACTTTACATGGAGAAATCTGTTTTGTCCAGGTGAATGTAAGTCATTGTAAACTCATGCAATTTACCTCTGTGATATTCCTCCCCAAATTCTAGAACCCGGTCTAATTGTAAGAAAAACATCAGACAAATTCCCAAGAAGGGGCATGCTATAATAAACCTGACCAGTATTCCTCAACACTGTCAAGGCCATCAAAAACCAAAAGTCTGAGAACCTGCCACAGTCAAGAGGAGGCTAAGGATACCTGATAACGAAAGGTAATGTAGTATCCTGGTTGGGATCTTAAATAGAAATAGAATAATAGATAAAAACTAAGGCAATCTGAAAAAAATGTATGAACTTTAATTAATAATAATGTGTCAATATCTTTTCATTAGTTGTACCAAATGTCTCATACTAACATACAATAGTAATAATAGGAGAAATTATGTGTATGGGGGTTATAATTTGAGAACCCTGTACTTTCTGCTCAATTTTTCTGTATGTCTACAACTAGTCTAGGAGGGTCAGAACAAGGTGGACAAATAAAAAGCTCCACTGATTATCATTACCACCCCCACAACAAGAACACCAAATTTAACAACTATCTACACACAAAAAGCACCTTTATAATAACGAAATATCAGGTGAGCACTCACAGTACCTGATTTTGACTTCATATTGCAAAAAGAGGCACTGATGAGGGTAGGAAAGACAGTCTTGAATAACAGATACCATTTTTCCACTATTCCTTGGTAGTGGGTAGTGGCCACATGGTGAATAGAGAGAATCTGTGCATTTGGGAGAGGGACAGCACAGCAATTGAGACATTGCATTGAACTCACAGCAGAATGTATAATCGCGCTGAAATTCGCTGACATGCACCCATGGATGGAGTACTCAAACCAACCCTAGCCAAAAGAGAATTGCCCATTCCAGCAATCAGAATCGGAACTCTGGCAAGCCTTATGTGTCAAATAAAAATTAGTTTAATTATATGATTTTCCAGATTGCTATTTGATAATATAGAGTCAAAGAGTAGATAGGATCTTGGAGTTTAAAAGAACCAAATTTCTAAATTCTTACCATAACAATCTGGAAAATCATATAGTTAAACAAATTTTTATTTGACACATAAGAATATCCCTCATCAATCTCAACCTCAATTAACAATGGGTACATGACACAATAGTGCCATGTTTGACTTTTGTATTGTGTTACAAGTCCCAGGACATGCTAGCGAAATGGTGTCCCAAAGCAATACTTGAGGCTCAGCCAAGGGGCTCAATCTAATTACTGAGAGGATAATTCTGTCCTCTAGAGTTGCTTCTCTGAAGCCATTTATGTGCCACTTTGACACAGGTTGCTTGTGTTAAAGAGTCATGCGTGACAGGATGAGGCAGAGGTGAAAACTTATTGAAGGACAGACAAGTCTACTAAAATCATGTTTTCAGGACTCTTCTAAATCAGATAACCATGTATTTTAATTAATATAGTGGCCTGTCAGCTTTCTATTTCAGGGTGAGAAAAAATTTTACTTACTAAGATAAAGAGTTCTTCAACATTAAATAATTTCTATTTTTGTTGATTTTAGGAATTATGTTGGTTTAAAATTTTTAAAGTAAATTTTATTTTACATATTTGAGGTTTACAACATGATGTTATAGGATACATATAGATAGTAAAATACAGTAAAATAGATCAATATGAAGCACACTGATACATCTATTCTCTCCTATAGTTACTTTTTTGTGACAAGTGCAGCAAATTTTATCAGGGATTTTTGTTAAATAAGTATAGTTTAGCTGATTTTCAATTTTTCAAACACTATTTTCATAGCATGCTAATGTTTTAAGGTTTCTGTATTTGAGGAATGCAATTTCTTTTCTCACTAGATTTTTTTCCTGTTTGGCTAACATCAATAATAGCTTTCAACTAGTGTGCCATGAAGTCTTCAGAGTACACTGACCCCATCATTAATTGGTTGGCTCTAATGGTAGATTTACATTAGCTAACATCTCTTTCTGAAAATAACTAGCTGAGTCAAGAGTCAAAACATTTCTAATATTTGGGGAGTTTTGTTGCTGCACTTAAAAAGTCAAGAAACCAAAAAATTTAGTTAACAAAACACCCATATCCTGAATAACTAAAGTATTAAGGTAGCAATAGTGGAAATTTTTAATCTCCTTATAAATCATTAGTCCATAAAATTTAGTATTAACCATAAAAAGAATTTACCTTACTTTCAAATTATTTTATCCTGAGATAAAGTGGGTAATGGGAAAATCTTATTTATTAAAAGATACATTTGAATGTTTCAATATCTTCACTTCTTATAAAAGTGTGCAAATGAAAGAAAAAAATTATCTCCTGCAAAATATCTTCTTAAATTTGAACTTTATTCAAGGTACCCTCTTGTTATCCCAGAGCTAATTGGCTTGCATGAAACTAATGCACAAATGAAAGGAAGAAAGCTACAACTAATTTGATAATTTATAGTATGGAGTGTTAGGCTCAGTATGAAAATTAAAATTACTTTAAAGATAATTATGTTATATCTCATCTTTTAAATAATCAAATCAATAGTCTTACAAAGCATACCAGTATAAAAATTCTATTTCATAAAAAATGTACAGTCAGAGGAGGCAAAAGAAAACATAATAAAAATCAAAAAAGAACAATTAAAGAAAGATGACTGACTATAAGAGAAGCAACTAGTGTGTGCATCTCTCATGGAGAGGAATGGAAGGAATGAGTAAATACAGCACCTTCAACTGAAACATCCAGGTACATACATTATTGGTACTAATCAAGGAAACAACCCAACCCACAGAGAATGGAGAAAAGCAAGGCAAGAAGGCAAGACGACAACCTATCGCGAGTGACATGGAGCCAGGGAACCTCCCCCACCCAGAGAACCTCCCCCATCCAGGGAACCAGTGAGTGAATGTGAGACCCTGGGAACCCACACTTCACCCGTCGATCTTTGCAACTCTCAGGTCAGGAGATTCACCTTGTGAGCCCACTCCACCAGGGTCTTCGATCTCACATAAGAGCTACATGGAGTCTTGACAGAGCAGCTGCTCCGGCACACACAGAGACCCAAAAGCCTTAGATACACAGGCTTTCCAGGCTTCCCAGCAAAAGTAGCTGCAACTCTAACAAAGTAAGAGGTTAGGCCCCCATACTTGTAGGAAAGGAGCTGAATCCAGGGGGCTGAGCAGCAACAGTCTGTAGGCTCAGCTTCCATGGCACCCCACAGGATAAGACCCAATGGTTTGGAATTCCAGTCAGCCACAGGTAGCAGTATTGCACCTCCCTGAGACAGAGCTCCCAAAGGGGAGTTTGCTGCCATCCTTGCTGTTTGGCTGACTTAGCCATTCCAGCTTTAAGGCTTTGGGGAGTCCAAGTCAACCAGGGGCTGAAGGGATTCCCCAGCACAGCACATTTGCTCTATGAAAACAAGGTCAGACTGCTTTTTAAAGTGGGTCTCCAATCTCGTTCCTACTCACTGGGAAGGACCTCACAACTGAGATCTCCAGCCACCCCCACTGATGTTCTCCAACTGACAAAGATTTGAAACCTCCTGGGAATAAAGATCCCAGAAGGATGGGTGGGTGACTTAGCCATTGCAGCTTCTGGGCTTTGAGGAGCACCAGCTGACTGGGGGCAGAAGTGGTACTCCAGCACAGCACAGCTGCTCTGTGAAATATGGTCAGACTGTCCCAGCTACTCAGGAGGCTGAGGCAGGAGAATTGCGTGAACCCGGGAGGCGGAGGTTGCAGTGAGCCGAGATCGTGCCACTGCACTCCAGCCTGGTGACAGAGCCAGACTGTCAAAGAAAAAAAAAAAAGAAAAAGAAAAGAAAAGAAAAGAAAAGAAAGAAAAAGAGAAATAGTCAGACTGCTTTTATAAGTGTGTCCCCAATCCCATTCCTCTTCACTGGGTGAGACTTCCCAACTGATGTCTCCAGCCACCCCTGCCAGTGCTCTCTGGCCAACAGAGACTTCAAACTTCCCTGGGACAGAGCTCCCAGAAGGAGGCGCAGGCCATCATCTTTGCTGTTTGGGTGACCTAGCTCTTCCAGCCCTTGTACTTTGGAGAGTCCAAGGTAACTGTGGGCTGAAGCAGTCCCCCAGCACAGCACAGCTGCTCTATGAAAATGTGGCCAGATTGCTTTTTAAAGAGGTATTCAATTCCATTCCTCCTCTCTGGGCAAGATTTCCTGACTGGGGTCTCCAGCTATCCCCACCGGTGTTCTCCGGCTGACAAAGGTTTCCAACCTACCTGAGATGGGAGGGGTGAGCCACTGTCTTTGCTGTTTGGGCAACTCAGCTGTTCAGGCCTTCGGGCTTTGAAGGGTGCGAGGCGACCAGGGGCTAAAGTAGACCCCCAGCAAGTGACTGCTGCTCTATGAAAATGTGGTCAAACTTGTTTTTAAAGCAGATCCCTGATCCCATTCCTCCTCACTGTTGACACCTTCTGACTGGGGTCTCCAGCCACCTCCTACAGGTGTGTTCTGAATGGCAACAGGTCCGTACCTCCCTGAGATGGAGCTCCCAGAGGGAGGAGAAGGCCACCATCTTTGCTGTTTCACAGCCTTCACCATTGATACCTCCAGTTACTAAAAAATCCAAGGTGACTGGGGAAAAGAGTGGGCCCTCAGCATACCACAACAGTCCTCTGGACAAGTGCCTGGACTGTTTTGTAGGTGCCCATTCCCATATCTCCTCACCATGCAGGTTCTCCAGGTCTGGTCCTTCAGCCACCATCCACCAGAGCTATGGAGCCGGTAGCAGATCTGTAACTCCCTGGACAGAGCCCCCAGGGAAAACTGAAAATCTCTCTGCCACTGCCTCTGCTGTAGAACTGCCCTTCCTACCCTCAGACTAATGAAGGAGCAAAGACCCTAAGTGCCTTATCCATACCTCTAACAAGCTGCTGTCAACCCAAGGAGAAGAGGCCATTCCATCTCCCAGAGGTCCAACCCACCCCCACCTTGCTCATCACCAGACACGGAGCTCCTGGCTTGAGCCCCAAACACAGACCCTCCATCCTGGGCTCACTGGACTGAACGATTGCTAACATGCATCTCTCTGGGGATGGAGCCCCCAGGAGACAACAAAAGACCCTTGGTCACAACCACTACTAATGTCTTTTTCTCTTTCGTCTCCAAGTTTTGGAAGGAACGTAAACACTGAGATTGTACCTAGAGCTGCAGTGGGCAGCCCAGGAGTGCCAAACCACAATCTATAGCCAGCACTCAATGAGGAGAGGAACCTACACTTTTGGAGCATTGAGAGGGAACACAGCTGCAACTGTGAGGAAACAGAGGAGCTACACAATCAAGCAAGAGTCTACCAACTGACCAAAACACCTAAGTGCCACCTACTAGATCACACCCCAAAGCTTCAACACCAAAAATAACCTCACTAACATACCCACCTCTGAAACCAAAGACAAGAAGTCAGTTACAAATAAAGATCCTGCACAAAGCCTTGACCCTGTGAAAATATTCATAAAAAAGACTATCGACTATACTCAATCTCCAGTGCAGCTAAAGGAACACCCACACACAGAGATGAGAAAGAACCAATTCGGGAACTCCAGTAACTCAAATGGCCAGAATGTTGTATGTCCTGCAAACGACCACTTCAGTTCTCCACTGAGTTCTTAAGCAGGCTGAGATGGCTGGAACGACATAAATAGAATTCAGAATAAATATAGGAATGAAGATCATCGAGCTTCAGTAGAATGGCAACACCCAATCCAAGGAAACTAAGAATCACAATAAAACAATACAGGAGCTGAAGGACAAAATAGCCAATGTGAAAAAGAACCCAACGAATCTGAGAGATCTGAAAAACACAATACAAGAATTTCACAAGGCAATCAAGTGTTAATAGCAGAATAAACCAAGCTGAGGAAAGAATCTCATAAATTGAAGACTGGCTTTCTGAAATAAGAAAGTCAGACAAAAATAAAAAAGAATAAAAAGAAATGAACAAAAACTCTGAGAAGTATGGGATTATATAAAAAGGCCAAATATACAAATCATTGGCACCCCTAAAAGGGAGAGGGAGAAAGCAAACAACTTGGAAAACATATTTCAGGATATTGTCCATGAAAACTTCCTCAACCTTGCTAGAGAGGCCAAGAGTCAAATTGAGAAAATATAGAGAACTACTGCAAGATTCTACACAAGAAGATTATCCTCTAAACACATAATCAGCAGATTTTCCAAGGTCAAAATGAAAGAAAGAATGTTAAAGGAGGCCAGAGAGAAAGGACAGGTCACTGACAAAGGGAACCCCATCAGGCTACCAAAGGGAACCCCACCAGGCTATTTGCGGACTTCTCAACTGAAACCCTACAAGTCAGAAGAGATTGGGGGCATACATTCAACATTCTTAAAAAAAATCTTCAACTAAAAATTTCATATCCAGCCAAATTAAGCTTCCTAAATGAAAGAGAAATAAGATTCCTTTCAGACAAGCAAATGTTGCAGGAGTTTATTACCACCAGACATGCCTTATAAGAGATTTTTTTTTTCTTTTTTTTGAAACAGAGTCTCACTGTGTCACCCAGGCAGGACTGCAGTGGCAAGATCTGGGCTCACTACAAAATCCGTCTCCTGGGTTCAAGCAAGTCTCCTGAGTAGCTGGGACTACAGGAGTGCACCACCATGCCCAATTAATTTTTGTATTTTTAGTAGAGAAAGATTTTCACCATGTTGGCCAGGCTGCTCTCAAACTCCTGATCTCAAGAGTTCCACTTTCTTAGCCTCCCAAATTGCTGGGGTTGCAAATGTGAGCCATGGCACCTGGCCACAATCCTAAATATATAAAAATACCCAACACAGGGGCACCCAGATTCATAAAGCAAATCCTTAGAGACCTACAAAGAGCCACAGACTCCCACACAATAATAGTGGCAGACTTCAATACTTCACTGACAATATTAGACAGATCATTGAGGCAGAAAATTAACAAAGATATTCAGCACCTGAACTCAACTTTGGACAAAATGGATCTGATGGACCTCTAAAGAACTCTCCACCTCAAAACAACAGATTATACATTCTTCTCATCACCATATGGCACACACTCTAAAATCAACTACATAATTGGACATAAAAGAATCCTGAGCAAATGAAAAACAAATGAAACCATACCAAAAACATTCTCAGACCACAGGGCAATAAAAATAAAAGTCAAAACTATGAAAATTACTCAAAACCATGCACTTACATGGAAATTAAACAAGATGCTCCTGAATGACTTTTGGGTAAATAACGAAATTAAGGCAGAAATCAAGAAGTTATATGAAATTAATAATAAGAGCAAAAATACAATATACCAGAATCTCTGGGACACAGCTAAGGCAATGTTAAGGGGGAAATTCATAGAACTAAATGCCCATATCAAAAAGTTAGAAAGACTTCAAATTAAAAACCTAACATCACAACTAAAAAATTAGATAAACAAGAACAAATCAACCCCAAAGCTAGCAGAAGACAAGAAACAACAAATATCAGACCTGAACTGGAGAAAATTGAGATACGAAAAACCATTCAAAATATCAACAAATCCAGGAGTTGTTTTTTTTTTTTTTTTTGAAAAAATTAACAAGATAGATAGAACACTAGGTAGAATAATAAAGAAGAAAAGAGAGAAGATCTAAGTAAACACAATTAGAAATGATGAAGGAAACGTTACTGCTGACCCCACAGAAATAAACTATGCACACAAACTAGAACACCTGGAAAGGATGGATAAATTCCTGGATGCATACACCTTCCCAAGACTGAACCAGGAAGAAATTGATTCCCTGAGCAGACTAACTGAAATTTAATCAGTAATAAATAATTTA